>NW_024883016.1:0-146273 GCF_019059575.1 Amphibalanus amphitrite | reverse complement strand
ATAGGATTATTCCACGCAAATACTGACAAACAATTCAGAAAATATCAATCGTCTTTTTGACAACAAGAACAGCTACACAAATCAGATTCCATGTCGCCTGCTTCGTAGTTGTCCGCTTCGACACTTTCCATTTCCTCATCGGAAATTTTTCGGCGGAATCGCACCCTGTTCTTATTTTGGTAGTCATCTGGAAACAGTCCAGGTAAAAGGTGAGAATCACTATTGCTTGTGTGCTCCCTGACACAAAACAATGTAGTACAACGTCTTAAATGTACAATAAGATTTAAAGTGGTGCATTATTTTTATAAATTAGTTTGTTCATATGTTACAGGATGGGTTTACTAGGAATTTACAAAAGGTATAGGTAATTAGGCAGGTAGATAGGCAGGTAAGTATGCATGCATCGGTATACACAGGTAAATAGGGTAAATAAAAAACGATAAAATATTTGACGGACTGTAGTATCTGACAGCTCGGTAGTGCATAAAAATAAAAAGGTGACTTACATTTGCGAAGGTCGTCTATGAGGGACTGTATTGATAGAATAATCAATGTAACAGAGAGCAATCTTTCGTAAGTCTTATCTTCGTGTGTCTCGTATGCTGTCGCTGATTGGTAATCCATCTTGTCGATTTGCGGTATCGCTTAATTGCCTGTTGTTATAGATGGTGCAAGAAGTGGAAGTTTTTTGTTTAAATCGAAAAACTGTAGGTACTGGAAATTTAAAAGGAAAGGTATTACGAAAGAAATAACAAATCAAAAAGCGACTCCGGCAACTCGATGTACGATTTTGGAATCTGAGCCCGGCAAAGCACGTTTAATAATTAGGAACCACCGATTTAGGAAACCGTTTTTCTTCATTGATTTAAAATTAAAGGAAGAACTTACGGCATTTTCCAGCTTTCTGCGCCAAGGAGCTGAGCGAGCGCGGAACGGGTCTTGTCTATACACCGGAAATATTAGTCCTGCTACTCATCTAACTACCTAATGAGCAGCCTAGTCTTTCTCAACCCAAACTGTGGGCAAATGCCTTTGAGCTGTTATTTCTTCGCAAATCTCCGTTTGGCAAACGGTCTTCTCGGTTTGGAGGTACGATTGTCATCCTTTGAACCTCTAAATGGTCTACTGTTGATGTGTTTTGGTGACCGTCATACGTACCGCCCACATGCTTTGCTACGTTTGTCAAACTGGTCAAAGCTTGAGTACATTGTATTTTGCCAATGACTGAGCGTGTACTACGCTGAGTCTTAGCCCCATCGGTGGGCACCCACCGGACGATGTATTTTCATGTGTCGCCATTGAGTTTCTTCTCTTTCATCTGTAGAACATCTTGAACGATTGGTTCAAAGCGGGCACACTACATATACCCGATACCGGCTATGTTGACGTGGTTCATCACGCAGAACTCACAGGCCTTGGTATGCGAGTACGCATGTGCTTGTGCATAGCCCACTAACTACGCACTCTCACGATGGTAGTTCCAGAGACGAAATTCTTAAAAACTTGCCTTTCCCTGGTAGAAGCATTCGGCTTGCTTCAGGATGTTTGTTAAAAAAGTTATAAGGCATTGATAATTATCATTTAAATTTTATGATCAGCTTCCTAAGTAGGTACTTTTGATCGATGGCAGTGAAATATTATGTGAGATCAAGTGAACATTCAGTTATCTACTTCATGTGACTCAATGTAGGAAACTATAGGTTTACCGACTGTATTCACATTATTACAAGCGGTCAGAAAGAATGTAGATGGCAAATTATGTTTCTTGCCTATAATCAAACCGCACTGATTTGTTGATCAGCAATCGTAATTAATCAGGATTATTTTAGGATCTTTATGACCCGGGTCTTCACCGATTTAACCACTAACAAGCAGTAGGTTCGCATACATAGCGGCTCGGAACAATTTTTCCTATCGTTAACTGCAAACATGGCAGACCATCACTTTTTTACATTCCGCGTCCTTGTCGCCAAACTAATCCCGGCTGTTTTCCTGACTGCGGTCAATCGAACACGTTTTGGGGACGGGCCTGGCGCTCTATTGGCGGAGCGCCGAGGGGGGCGGAGTCTGCGATGCCACTGAGTGTGGCGGCTTAGGGCGCAGATAAGGCGACTCCCGTTTAATACGACACGGGCCGAGTGATAGGGCCATCACTCAAATCCCACCGGGCGCGCCGGCGCCGAGCGGCGGGCCTCGGCTGCGGTCGCTGAGACTGACAGCTGAATCGGCGGCGGCCGCCCGCACCGGCCGGATAATACCCCCCCCCCCCCTACCAGACCCCCCCTGCACCACGGCTCGGACAGATCCATCACATGGAGCCGCGGCCGGGCCGCTAGCGTCGGCTCTTTTCGCCGGCAGCCCGTCGGCTTTTCGCCCCCAGCCGGCGCAATTTGTCAGCGCGCCGGATAATCGACCATTGATGCGTTGTAGCAGTGTCTCGGGTGCTTACAAGTGCCCTCGCCGCTACACAGATCGACGTCCAAACTAAGAATGAAGGTTTATTTTGCGCATGATGAAAGACAGAGGATATCTTTGGCTGTCCTCATAAGCATGCGTTGTTTGCTGCAGACCGATGTCATGAAAGACGTAATTTATTAGAATATTTTTGTTTTTGCAATGACTGCAGTCATTTATGTGGGCCCAGCCTATTGCAGCACCCTAAAAAAGTCCCTTTCCGACCTGAATGCCTCCGACTGTAGCGATATGTCCGTCATTATTTAGTCTTCTCTGCTGCACTTCTATTTCTCGTCTAACTTAGGTATGTACCGGCTCGGTGCACCCGGTACAGTCGTGTACAGGTTGATGGTCCCCTACTCTTTATCCACCGGGTTCCTATGGCTCAGCATTGGCAGCAGCCGCCTGGTACCGGTAGGCTGTGCCGCATGACCCGAGAGTGAAGCGGCACAGTCTACCCACGCTGTTTGACATCGGCTCGGGTCGCCGGGTGGAGCGCTTTGTAGACCAGCTGTCGCGTCAGACCAGCGCGGGGGGAGGGGCTCGTCTCGGTGGTTGGTGTGGGCTGGCGAGTGGTGTGGGGCGTGTTGGTGGACCATGGGGGCTGGGCGGGTGTGTGTGGTCACTTGCTGCATTGCACATTTTGCGTCGCTTAACAATTGCATTCCTGTTTTTGCTAAGCACAATGCACGGAAGACCCAGCTAATATAATTTACTTGTGCATTGTGCAAAACGTGATTTGGAACGGTATCAAGGCAACCATAGGTCTTGTGCCACATGCATGATATTTAGGCAATACGCTTATGAAAATGGTAGATTGATCGGATTGATCCTGGATGTCAATTCGTATGCTAAATGTCGACATGTATTAAATGAACGAATGAATGAATCAATCAATCAATCGACAATCGACATGTAGATATAACACCGTATAAATGGCTCGCAACCACTAAAATCAAACCAGATCCTAACTCGGAAAAGTAGCCGGAGCCCCGATGAGGCTCGAACCGGGACTCCACGTTGAAAGTTTTGCCAATGATCCATCATCATTCCACCAAGCTAGAGCGACCGGCACCCGAAACCACAAAAAAAAACATTCATTGACTTTGCTGCCGACCTCCCGGCCCCGCCGCCCGCCCGGCCAGACTTTGCCCCGGCCGTGGCCACCATCCGGTGTAGCTCAGCGTAGGAGTGCTAGACTGGCAAACTGACTGGTAGTGAGAGGCCCGGTTCGAGACGCTTCGCATGCTGGATGTTTATTTCTGTGTCCGAGGCTATGCGATTAGTCCACTTTTCAGAAAGATTATCTGCTGACAGGTCTGTTTTCTTTCTTTGCTGCAATTCATGAGGAGACCGTATGGACCCTTACCTGTCCTTCCGCACCCCACTTGGGAGATGGGTGTTTGAACCCCCCCCCCCCTGGGTTTTGTGAATATCTCTAAAGCGAATTTTTGGAGGGTGGATTACGATCGGTTCTACGCGACAAGTGACCACTCACACCCAGCCCCAGGTCCGCTCACTCCCTCCCCACATCACCCCCGCCCCACACCACACTCCAGCCCGCCTCATCCACCGAGCCGAGCCAAATAGACAGGCCTGACCCTTACCCCCCCCCCCCCCTCCCCCAGCCGGTGTAACGCAGCGTCCGGTCAAATCGCTCTACCAGGCGACCCGAGCCGGTGTCATACAGTGTGGGTAGGCTGTGCCGCTTCACTCTCGGGTCATGCGGCACAGCCTACCGGTACCAGGCGGCTGCTGCCAATGCTGAGCCATAGGAACCCGGTGGATAAAGAGTAGGGGACCATCAACCTGTACACGACTGTACCCGGTCAGATAGTGCACTAGCAGACCGGGTGCGCCGAGCCACAATGACCCAACTATAGTGCCGTTGGGGAGCCTTATAGCCCCCAAGGTCAAATGGATTCGTGTACTTAGGACTGTCTTCTGTCTTCTGCCTTCAATTGTCTTCTTCTGAATGAAAACGAGGAACTCTGTCGGGAATACACGCTTGCAATCACAGCAAACCCGAAACTGTGGCCGAAGACTGTTACGGTGGCGGAGAAGAGCGGAGCACTGGGGATACTGCCTAGGACATCTTGCCTAGGACGACTCGTCAGGACCGCGACCTGTATGTGCCCTGGTCACGTGCCGAAAGGGGTAAAGCGTCCCTTGTTATTCCTAAGAATAAAAATGTTAATGGCCGTTTAACGATTCCCTGGAAACTGTGATTCAGGGGGTTCAGGGGGTGCCGAAGAGAAACCTTTAGTTGGTCCTGATTGCATTTGCTAAGATAATGGATGTTTGCATGATATTTATTTAAATAATGATGCATGCACTATGCATTGAATGAGCGAAACCGCCCTAATATACCAGCGTTCAGCCGGTTAGGGTGGGCCCCGCCCAACATGATAGGTAGTGCTTCCAATTCCATCAGATAACTGAAGCAGACATGACTTGTGACAGAGCAGGCGTTTTATTGATAAGCAGACTCGCAAAAACAAGCCATGACAGGATAAGAGAGACGGCTAACAAAAAGCGCTAATTAAACAGAGGCTGGCGCGACGCGTCTTATCAGCTGATGGCACCGGTTATGCCTCAGTGGTGACGGGCAGTCGACCGGCAACGGTGACCTTGCCTGAAAGGTGACCTCCCCCAGTTGGATGGTGGTGAGTAATAGGTGGAAATGTCCGCCGATCGAGGTGAAAAAATTATTCAACGCAAACGTCAAACGAAATCAAACTTAAAACAATTTTGATTTGTATGCCATCAGAACCGCTTTTTGCTGCAGAACACAGCGACCACAGGGAAGTCGTCAGCCAGAGCTGGGAATGTTGAACGACAGTTAGGCAATGAGATTTCAAGCTTTACATAGTGTTTCACACATACATTCGCGCTGTCTTTCTCCCTGTCTAGTCTTTCCCTTTTTCTATTTTTGTCTGGCTTCCTCTGGGTCACCAAATTATTAGCTTAGCTGTTAGCTCAGCTGCTCCATAAGTCGTCTTTTTATCTAACGGTGAACACTGAATGCCTCGGAAACCGTGGATGGTGAGTAAAACCATCCACAACAGTCTGCCTTTGTGACACACTCATAGAAGAACACGCTCTCAGTCGTGCCATTTCGCCATTTTTCCATCCGCTCGGCAGCCTGTTTACATCCAATCCGACAGGGCTCTCGGCACCGGTCAACATTCTTATGCTAATCAAATTATGCATATTTCCGATTAACTACGTCCGTATAGGCAGTGGATGTGCACATGTGCCTGCTAAGGGCGCGTTTACGCCTATGGACGGGGTAGTTGGTCAGCCGTACGTCGTCCGGCACTGCAGTCGGGCTTTCTTCAGGTTTACTTAATGACGTCATTGGCCCATTAGTTACGGGCGTCGCCTTCTGAACGAGATGGAGAATGGGTCCTTTGGGCTTTTCAATTACCTGGCTCCTACCGGCGTAAATTGTCGATATGGTCCCCGGCACACACTCTGCTTAATTATGATGCCCTCCAACGGAGCGGTCCCGCTGCACATGCATGGATATCTAGCCAGGCTGCCGCTGCCGCCGCCGCCGCCGCTGCTGGTGAGCTGCTGCTGCTGCTGCTGCTGGTGCTGCTGCTGGTGCTGGTGCTGCTGCTGGTGCTGGTGCTGCTGCTGCCAGGGCATATTTTAACAAATTTTTACTGCGTCCCAAAGTTGAGCAGAGTGCAGGTGCTACGACTAAGGGCACAGGGCAAGGAACAGAGTAGGGCACTGAGGAGGGCAGAAAGTAGGGTACGGCAGGTTACAGGGCATGGCACAGGACATTTTAGAGGGAAGGGTACAGGTCAGGGCACACAGCAGGGCACAGGTCAGGGAACCGGATAGGGCACTGGGCAGGGATGCAGTGGGTCAGATCAGCAGGGGGTTACGTCCCAAGGCGAGGGGGCTGTGTCCCAGAATGGGACGCAGTAAGTGCCTTAAAATATGCCCTGGCTGCTGCTGCTGGTGCTGGTGCTGCTGGAGTTTCCGTTGGTGGATATCAAACGTATCACTGTTGAATACAGATCAACTTTTGAGCTCTGAAAAAGTATATAAGAAGTCTGCTTTAGACTAAGCAAAGTTTTCAAATAATTGCGAATGAAGCATATAGGCTCAATTAACATGCTTAAACCTTAATCATACGCAGGCACCGCATACCAATGCTGCTTAATTTTAATGGTATCCCAGGCACACAGGATCTGTGGCTAAGCATTATTTGTGTATGAGACTATTTATTTCCCACGCTGCCATTCAACATCATAAGGTATCCACTACCCAGTACCCACACTGTCAACTGACCTAAGCTATGGCTAAACCATACTATACTTTCACCGAATCCAGCACTACATACATTCATACTCGCAAAGTGCAGCTGGGGTGCTAGTGTCTTGTGCGGGAACGCAGTCACCGGTATCCGCCTGCGGTGGTATGTTGTACCGCCGTACACGAGACTGCGTGAAAAGCACGGGAGACTGCATTACAGCGTAGGACACTATCCCTTCTTTACCGCCCTTGATCCCAAACTGGTGATATACGTACAGGAAGTTCGACGTTATTTGTCATCATGGGAGGAGGATGAAAGGTGAATTTGTAAAACCATGCCCAAAGTAAACCTTATTCTTAGGCGTTTTTACGGTTCAGATAGCACATTTGTCGAGGCACGGCAACATATCTGGAAGTGGAGACGAATCTTTGCCCGTATTTATGTGGCTCTGGTGTCCACTTATCAGACTTGGATGGCCAGTTCATTACTTCCATGTGCCCTGGGAGGCTAAGTAATCGCAAGTACTGTGTCTAACAAGGTACTCAGTGAGGTACTACCAGCAACTGCGGGCGACATCGACACTGGCCGTGTAATGTTCTCCCACGAACACCAACAGCACACCCTATCTCCCATATCCGATGAACCTCGCCAGAGCTATGCACGTTTGCGGTGCATAATTAATTGCGATCTCTCACAAAACACGGTGACGTCATCGCCTTTGGGATGCGGACCATGCGGACAATGAAGCCATCAGGCGGTCGGATGGTGCACTCTGGTACACTCGCTGACAAAGTGCCCCGTGATCGGGACGGCGCATTTTGTTGTAACCCGGTACGCTCTTCTATGTCAGAGGTTGTACCTTATCATCAGTGTTATTGGCTACCAAACGTCTGGTGATAGCTTCTGTTGCACTGCAAGCCCGGATGAGTCGGTATATTCAATGGAAAATATCATGGAGCTTGACCGGACGTTATGCTTAGGCCCTGCCATGCACAACGTAATTCGCCTGCATCGCTGCTGTCCATAAGGCGGCTTGCTAAAAGACGAACATTTGTCACCAGAATAAAAGGCAGACACGAGTGTCGAGTCGTGAAGGAGCTTCGTTTTACGATCGCGACTTCATATGCCACGAATATCCTTCCCTCGCCTGATCTCTGAAGCATCATTTGTCACTTATTTAAAGCCGGCTATCGCTGCGACTTCTGAGCACTCGTCCTGTCTGCTGGCGCCGGCAATGGAGCCACCGTTTGATCATAGTGTTTAATGGCCGCGGCCTCTGGGTGCATATAGGGACCAGTGTGGCGACGGCAGTCGCAGCGGGGTGTCACCGCATCGGGGTTTTATGACACGGTGATTTTTGCCTCCTTATGCCGTTTGATGGCACGCGATGAATAGGATTCCTGTTAAAGATAGTCATAACATAAAATTCACTCAAAGTTTACTGTTGCAATAAATTGAAATCAAAGAAGTGCACATAACCCAACAATAAAACGCATCGGAGCTTGTCACGGAGTTCATTTTAGCCTGCAATTTGACAAGAGCCGGTCGGCCGGTTAACAAACAATCATACGTGAATGAGATTAAAGGTGTGATGTGGCATGCGGCACTGTCCACCCAGGCATCAACAACTCTTTGGTCGAAGGCAGCGTCAGTCGCAGGACAGTCGACAGTGCCGACAGTGCCGACAGTGCAGTGGTAGTCGACAATGCGACAGTGCCGGTCCTGGCAAACCTGGCTGTCCCAAATCCAAACACCAGATGCAGACGTCAGATAGTGAAGCTGGTACTTAAAATATTTCCTAGGACAGTTTCATCCATCCAGGGAAATAATAGAAGGCGAAACCATTCCGATCAAGAGATGTTTGAAAATATTTTTGTTGTTCGTGTTGTTACTGATGTTCGTCACTAATGTGTAACTGTAAACAGTACATTTTCCCACTATTGTTTAGCGTCAAAGTACACATATTTATTTGATGGTGTAACGAGGCGCCAGGAAAAAATGACTCTGTGCGCTCTTTTGCCATGTGTTACATTAAGGATAACAGTTTCATGCAAATATTAAAGCACACATTATCGCCCATGCAAGAGTTTTGAAAAGTGGCAAGCTCATAACTGTGCAGCGTGCACCAATCGCAACAGACAATTTGCTAGTTGACAGGATAGAAAAAAGTTGGAGGAGTAACTTTCCGGTGTTTTTTTCAGTTTCGTAAAGCACATATTACTACTGTACATTACTGAACCATGCGCTGCTTTAAATGCATTATTAAATTTTCCAGCTCTTTTCAATTTCCATATAATGCCTTAGTTTATTAAATTTATCGCGTGCAAACTTCATACAACAAGCTAGAGTGTTGGTACCAAATTGAATAAAGTCGGTATTAAAAATGGAAGTGTCTAAACGTTGCTTATATTCCTTCCGATACTGGAGCACTATTCTAACAATCTGTTAAATGCCTTATGTTACCTTTAGTGGAATTTTGTCCTTCCCTCACGACACCTGACACATACCTAGATAGTCCATAACCGTCTGACAAATTGTGATTATTGTAAACGTATGTCAGCATGATAAGGAATCTACCAAATTAACGTTGCACCACCATCAGCACGCGAACGTGCTGATACAAATGCCAAGCAAACATATCAGGCCTGTAACAGTTAGATGCTAATGTGTCCTGGTGTGCTGTTGATGCATCGCTCAAACATTTCAACATCTTTCGTTGAATTAGCCAGAAACAAGTGTACCGATAGCTGTCCCTGGCACCAAATGTCTAGCCATCGACCCATCTGAGACCCTTTTTTTAGGGATCTCGCTTACTGCCGCCCCCATCTCCTCACGCTATATGAACGGATGTGTCCCCACCTCGGACACCGATACGCCAACTGTGGACGGCCGGCCGTTGAATCATTCATACTAGCCTATCGCCGTTTCATTAGGCGCCAACAGGTGCTCACGCCGGGGCCGGACAGGTAGGCTCCTGTCGCGTCCGTCGCGTGAGACCGGCGCGACGATAGGCTCATTTACACGGTCCCGCTCCGCGCCGGCGACCGGCCGAAAAACGCCTGTCGCCGCGCGGCGTCAGCGGTTATGTCGGATGGCGCGGCCATTGTGGCTGGCGTGCTGTCTTTCCTGGTGTGCATGCATGCTGAATAGGTGTTCTTACCTGTGTCAGATCTCGACCTTGGGATGCATTAGGGGTGGCGTCTGATCGACGACACGCAACTGCTTCGAACACGGTCCGGCCATAGCGTGGACATTGACGATTAATGTCGGCTGAAATTTTGAAGAGGTGACTACATAATAATCGTTTGTCAAACTTGCGTGAGACAAATCTGTTCACGGTCTTGTTTTCTGTTCTCGTGCATGTGAGTTCTATTGGTTCCATGTAGTTGCAGACCTTGATAACATTGTCTTTAGTTCAGAAAGGGTGTTGGCAGCCGGGCAATGAAGTGTCGCTGTGCTGATCGTTCAAGCGACGTTGTTGAGCTTGCAGCCTAACTACCTGCTACCCTGTGTATCAATGAGGTAGTGACTAATGCCCACCAATCTAATAAACACTTTAAAAACATGGTATACCGGCATGGAAGTCATGCAATTTGATTTTAAAATGATCTGTAATGCTGTGCTGTTATTCACTTTTGAATAAAAACCTAGCTATTGGCGCCTTTATTTATCAGGATCGGGTTATCGTAGCCCGTGTTTGCGCTTGATCCGTCTTCACGCCTATAAAATATAATTTGATCAATGAATTGCGCCCGGGAATATCTTTTAACCCTCACGTCAGCAGTTCTATGGATTTATTCAATTTTTGCAGAACATTATACCTATGCATCTTGGTGATCAATGATATTGATCACCAATTGATCAATGTCATTGATCTCACCCCAGTCATCCCAGATGATGACTTCAGGTATATAAGGAGAGAGAGAGAGAGAGAGAGAGAGAGAGAGAGAGAGAGAGAGAGAGAGAGAGAGAGAGAGAGAGAGAGAGAGAGAGAGAGAGAGAGAGAGAGAGAGAGAGAGAGAGAAATGTTTTTTTTTAATTAACATTCGCATTGGTAGGTACAGCATAACACACACGCAATGACGTAAAAGCGCGTTGAGTGCTTAACATGCGCCGTGCTGGTGGCAAAAATTGACCTCAGGTCCGGCAAGGTTCATGCTGCATATCAGTCGATCCGTATCGTCGAGCTGAATACATCTGACATGTTTTCGCCGCTCTAGCACGTCTCTATCAAAAGTTATAGTAACAAAAACTGCTGGTGACCTTTCATGACCTGAGATGACCTCAGGGGCACACAGAGGAGTCACAGATGATATTTTATGATTCAGTGTGTCATATTTACCCATGAACCGACGTTTGAGAGGGTTTAGAACGACATTTGTCCAAAAGAGGTGGATTTCAATTTTCACACATTGATTTGGAGAGGTCGCAAATATGACCTGACCTTAGGTCACAGATATCAAAAATGTGAGGTAAACATTTTATGCATACTCTTACCAATCGCTGAAAGTTTCAAAGTGATCATTCAGTCGGTGTAGCTACAGCCAGCCTTTGAACTTTTTCTGAGGTAAAGTTACCTGACATGATTTGGTGACCTGACCTTGAACGACCCGGGTCTGATATTACGACATGTGCGGAAAAATGCATAAACAGGTAACCAAAACGGTGGTGCTGCGCTCCGCCGTTTTTTCCCCCCAGCACGGCGCGGGCGAATATAAGACGCCGTTTGCTACCCTATAGGCAGAGGCACACATTATAACACAAACTATAAACTACGCTTCACACACCAAAAGACGCACCACCGTGACATAGGTGTCAAACAAAGTTAATCGGACTCTCACCTCTTACCACTTGAAGACATTTTTAAGAAGGAATCGAAATTTATGAAGCTTCGACATAAGCACGACTGCAACATACCAATCAACATAGCTATAAGGAAGTTTCCAAAATTTCCAAAATTAAATGTTTGATGTCAGAAGCAGCAAGCCGCATAATTTGTCACGATAACCACTAACCAGGCATCATTCCGGCATGCAGATCATGTCATAAACATTTGGTAAATGACTCGCTGTTACACCATTCCTGCACATTCGTTTCCTTCGTGACATGAACCACGAGCATTCTTCCACTGTCCGTGCGGTTTGACATTTACTGCTGAGCTTGTGTTTGTGCTAATGCTGGTTCATCAATGTCGCTTAAAATGCTCTCGGAGCAGGAACATTTTCCTTTACAAAACGTTTTTACGGCTGTAAGTTCGCTTAAGCATAGGCACTCCATAGTCTCCTAAAGTATGCATGCTTGGAAAGCAGCAATAAATTATGGGAAGACCACGACTTTGCCGGATGAGTGTTTCGTTGGTACCTACAGTTACCATGAATAGCAAAGGATACCTACTCGTTATATAACACAATATACTGAACTAATTGCTTTAATTAACTGTTTATGATTTCGACAAAAACAGAGCATACTCGTATGCCCGTCTAGACAGCCTCTACTCCATACTAACTCAATTTCGAAAGTAAATACATCAAATGGATACGCCTCGGGTTTGGTAACTGATGACTGCTAGCAACTTGTTTGCTCGATACCGTATTTCTCCGCTACCGTGCGCACCAATGCTACGAATACGCCCCATACCACAGACACCGTTAACGGCGCTCCCTGTCGGCCATCTTCACCGACTATCAAATCTCCAGCATCTCAACCCATTCCTAAATCCGTGCGTGCCGCCGACGGCCGTCCCACCGTCCCTGTTGGCTCACACCGGAGCGACTGGGGAGCGGGTTTTGCAGGGACTACCCGGCTCGGAATGTCAGTCGGCCCGCCGTCTGCCGGGGATCCGCCGACGGACGAGCCGTCGCCTCCGCCGCGCGGCGGCCGGTGACTTTTTACCTGCCTGGCGGTGCTGCCACCTGTAGACCGCCGCCGCCGCCGAGCCGGGCCGGTCGGCAGTGGGGCGGCGGGACCTGCAGTCTGCCGGCGATCAGCGGTGGGGAGGTGCAGGTGTGCAGTGACCGGCAGTAGCGTGGAGTGACCGACCCGGTGACTGAGAGAGCGAGACAGGGCCGCGGGGAGGGGAGTGAGGTGACAGTGGGAGCCGACATGCGAAGGCTGCGGCTGTGATGCGTTCATCACGGAGACACAGGATCCTGGCAATGGTGAGTGACCGTACGAGCTGACCCGTCGAGCGCGGCAGGGGGTGGGCGGGCGGCAGCGGCACGAAAGGCCGGCGCATCGGGACTAGCGGCCACCGGCCGGGCCGTGGCCGGGCGCCCTGTTGCTCGCTCTATTGGGGGTCAGATTTGTTCGCGTGCCGTGTCAACTTTAAACAATCATAATTTTCACTTGTTTATTTGTTTTTAGTTTTTGTCCGAAAAGTCAAATTGTTACACAAATAGTATGAGTGACTATCAGGAGTCAACTTCTTATAGCTTCTGACTGACTTGGAAAAGGCAATAGCGAAATTTCTCAGTGAAATTCGCGACTTGTCTAGTGAAGAAGCGCGGAGGCGACACGGATACCTCGCCGACTGTGCTCTTACCCCATAGCCGTTATCGAATGCTCGGCACGAAGGAAGGGATTAAAAATGCATTAATTTGAAACATAAAACCCAACTTTCAGAGTCCCACTATGTCGGAACCCGGATGTCGTTAAATGCCGCGATCATTTGCTTGTCCATAACGGTATGTAAATGCAACATCACCGGCTTGTTTTTGCTGAAGCGTTGTTGGACCTGCGATACGCAAGGTCAGCTACATTCACAACGATATACCTACCCCGGCTGAGTATGTTAATGGGCATAGTACTTTCCCACGGATGCTTGAAGACAAATTAAGTAAACCGTTCATAATACGCGTAAAAATTTCAAGCAGTGCGACTAATGAGAATATCTACAATATACATTCAAGAAAAATATCAATCTTATTCAAGGAGGCATGTAACGACTTTCTCTGGTAATGGGAGGAAATCAGAACAAATTATTCAGCTTTTTATGCAATCAACAGCATGACTAGAGAGCCGACAAATGGCGATGGCCGGCATGTCACCGCGCACCATAACCGCATCCAAACTCTGGCTTGCTGACAGGTTGCAATTATATTTCGCTACATTACCGGTGTTTCTTAGTAAGTAAACATGCCATGCAAACAAAAGAATACAGCCTCCTTGAAAATAGGTGGAAACTCTGACACATTGGACAGCTGAATACTGCTATGGATGTTGCAATATGTTACACCTCTCTTGTTTGTCAGCAGCGATAGAAGTACACCCGCCATGGGAGTATTTTCTGCTGCAGTATATCCGGGACACTGGCGGTCGCTCGGGCCGGACCGGCTGTCTGTCCGTGAGACGTCAGACGGCTGTAATTATTTATCGCCACGGCATGACTGCAGCCGGCACCGGTGGAGGGAGCACGACCCTCGTCGGCCGAGAGGCGGCCGGTCGAGACACGGTCCCGATACGGGGCGGGGGGCTAGCAGACCACAGCGGCCGATCGGTGGATCAGAGCGGCCGATCAGAGGATCACAGCAGCGGATCAGAGCGAACGATTAACGGATCAGCGGATCACAACGGCTGATCAGTGGATCGAAGCGGCTAATCAGAGGCTCACAGCGGCCGATTAGCAAATCGGTGGATCTCAGCTGTAGCGCAGGGCGCAGCGTGCAATACGGCATATCCCAGCTGCCGGGTTCGGTTGAGCTGACAGTGCTCGCCCGGGCATATAGGGCCTTGCTCGCCTGGGTGGGTGGCTCGGCAGTTCGGCTCGGATGACCGAATAGATGGTTGGTATCATCACATTAGTTAACAGCCCACTGCATCAGGCCTAAGATGGAAAGTTGGGAAGGTCGGCCGAAGTTTGTCTCTTACATGGTGATTGTTGGTGCTATAAAAAGCTGCCGCGACGAACAGAGTGGCTGTTCCTGACCAGCTGATGTGAGCCCACCATCCGCAGACCGCCCCCTGCCGATCCATGTTGTCAGGGACGGCTCGGCAGAGCGTCCGCACGACCTTCACAGCCTGCAGAGGCGGCAGATCTCCGCGGCCGGGGGATGGAGGGGAACGTCAGCCGGTATCGGCTCCGTCTGAGCCGAGAATAGCATCTCTGGGCACTACCGATATGGTCACTGAATGACAGAAAAGCTTGGTAGTGGGTACGAAGAACTAAAAAGCTTGATTTGGGGCTCGAATAGAGTGAGCGGAGGATGGCCAGCACGAGGAGGGAGGGAGGGGCAGAGGGGTGGGAGGAGACCCGAGTCGTGGCGCGCGGTTTGACGGCCCGGGTCCAGGGACGGGGAGGGGACCGGGCCGCGGCCGAGGCGAGATAAGGCACACACAGTAGGTACACACGGGGAGGGAGGGATCTGCCGCAAAACAGGTCAGGCAGTCAAAGACGCGAGCTCAGAGGCGGCGGACAGTGCAGAAGGGTGGAAACCAAGCGACAGGCTGTGGAAAATGGTCGTGGTCTCGGAGGCAACGGGCAGTCGAGAGAGTGGAAATCGAGCGAATGACTGTGTGATATGAGCGAGCAGTGGGCGAGGACGGGAGACAGGTTTGTGGCACGACAAAGTAGCTGGTGCTCAGCAGAGGGAGCACAAGGGAAACATACATGGCCGGTAAGTCAGGCTAGCGTGCTAGCGAGACTAGTGATAAGGGACCTGCATGGTTGACCCGCTCAAGAGTCAAACGAATGGAATATGCCGTGAACGAACCCAGACCATTGTGCAGAGACGCACTTGGCAAGTGAGTGTACGTATGTATGTATATGTTAACAGGAAAGCCGCAAGGCACATACGAGACTCTAGGCATCAGGAAAATAACGAATCGGCTCGGCTGATATGACATGTGCAGCGATGATACGCACTCTGGCTGGCAGAGTGCGCCGGGGTAGAGCGAGCTCAGCTGGCTATGTGTGCCGAGTTGATCGTATTTTAAGTGTCGAGAGAGAGAGAGAGAGAGAGAGAGAGAGAGAGAGAGAGAGAGAGAGAGAGAGAGAGAGAGAGAGAGAGAGAGAGAGAGAGAGAGGGAGAGAGAGAGAAAACATAGTGGCCCTCGGCTGGGTGTGTTCGCCGGGGTAGGATCGCGATCGGCTGGCTAGGTGAGCCGAGTAGATTGACATGGTATCCCGGCTAGCTGTGTTCGCCGGGTGGTCCCGCTCGGCTGGATGTGTTCGCCGAGTGGTTAGATTTCGTGGGTTTCCCGGCTTGCTGTGTGCGCCGGGTGGTCCCGCTCGGCTGGATGTGTTCGCTGAGTGGTTATTTCTCGTGGGTCTCCCGGCTAGCTGTGTGCGCCGGGTGATCCCGCTCGGCTGGATGTGTTCGCCGAGTAGTTAGATCTCGTGAGTACCCAGGCTGGCTGTGTGCGCCGGGTGGTCCCGCTCGGCTGGATGTGTTCGCTGAGTGGTTAGATTTCGTGGGTTTCCCGGCTTGCTGTGTGCGCCGGGTGGTCCCGCTCGGCTGGATGTGTTCGCCGAGTGGTTAGATTTCGTGGGTTTCCCGGCTAGCTGTGTGCGCCGGGTGGTCCCGCTCGGCTGGATGTGTTCGCTGAGTGGTTAGTTCTCGTGGGTCTCCCGGCTGGATGTGTTCGCCGGGTGGTCCCGCTCGGCTGGATGTGTTCGCCGAGTGGTTAGATTTCGTGGGTTTCCCGGCTTGCTGTGTGCGCCGGGTGGTCCCGCTCGGCTGGATGTGTTCGCTGAGTGGTAAGTTTTCGTGGGTTTCCCGGCTAGCTGTGTGCGCCGGGTGATCCCGCTCGGCTGGATGTGTTCGCCGAGTAGTTAGACCTCGTGAGTACCCAGGCTGGCTGTGTGCGCCGGGTGGTCCCGCTCGGCTGGATGTGTTCGCCGAATGGTTAGATTTCGTGGGTTTCCCGGCTTGCTGTGTGCGCCGGGTGGTCCCGCTCGGCTGGATGTGTTCGCTGAGTGGTAAGTTTTCGTGGGTTTCCCGGCTTGCTGTGTGCGCCGGGTGGTCCGGCTCGGCTGGATGTGTTCGCTGAGTGGTAAGTTTTCGTGGGTTTCCCGGCTAGCTGTGTGCGCCGGGTGGTCCCGCTCGGCTGGATGTGTTCGCTGAGTGGTAAGTTTTCGTGGGTTTCCCGGCTTGCTGTGTGCGCCGGGTGGTCCCGCTCGGCTGGATGTGTTCGCTGAGTGGTAAGTTTTCGTGGGTTTCCCGGCTAGCTGTGTGCGCCGGGTGGTCCCGCTCGGCTGGATGTGTTCGCCGAGTAGTTAGATCGCGTGAGTACCCAGGCTGGCTGTGTGCGCCGGGTGGTCCCGCTCGGCTGGATGTGTTCGCCGAGTGGTTAGATTTCGTGGGTTTCCCGGCTTGCTGTGTGCGCCGGGTGGTCCCGCTCGGCTGGATGTGTTCGCTGAGTGGTTATTTCTCGTGGGTTTCCCGGCTAGCTGTGTGCGCCGGGTGGTCCCGCTCGGCTGGATGTGTTCGCCGAGTAGTTAGATCGCGTGAGTACCCAGGCTGGCTGTGTGCGCCGGGTGGTCCCGCTCGGTTGGATGTGTTCGCCGAGTGGTTAGATTTCGTGGGTTTTCCGGCTTGCCGTGTGCGCCGAATTCCGGTCGGCTGAATGTGTTCGCTGAGTGGTTATTTCTCGTGGGTCTCCCGGCTAGCTGTGTGCGCCGGGTGATCCCGCTCGGCTGGATGTGTTCGCCGAGTAGTTAGATCTCGTGAGTACCCAGGCTGGCTGTGTGCGCCAGGTGGTCCCGCTCGGCTGGATGTGTTCGCTGAGTGGTTAGATTTCGTGGGTTTCCCGGCTTGCTGTGTGCGCCGGGTGGTCCCGCTCGGCTGGATGTGTTCGCTGAGTGGTAAGTATTCGTGGGTTTCCCGGCTAGCTGTGTGCGCCGGGTGGTCCCGCTCGGCTGGCTGTGGGCGCCGAGTAGATAGATCTCGTGGGTATCCCGGCCGGTTGTGTGCGCCGGCCGGGTGGTTCCGCTCGGCTGGATGTGTTCGCCGAGTGGTTAGATCTCGTGGGTCTCCCGGCTAGCTGTGTGCGCCAGGTGGTCCCGCTCGGCTGGATGTGTTAGCCGAGTGATTAGTTCTCGTGGGTACCTCGGCCGGCTGTGTGGTTCAGGTAGTCCCGCTCGGCTGGATGTGTTCGCCGAGTGGTTAGACCTCGTGGATCACCCGGCTAGCTGTGTGCGCCGGGTGAGGGAAGCACATCTGCTTTCGGCTGGTTGTGTGCGCCGGGGTAGATCGAGCTCGGCTGGCTATGTGTGCCGAATAGATAAAGCTAGCAAGTGTCACACTGTCGTGCGGCTATGGTATCCCGGCTGGTTGTGTGCGCCGGGTTGATCGAGCTCGGCTGGCTATGGGTGCCGAATAGAAAAAGCTAGTAAGTGTCACACTGTCGTACCGTGCGGCGATGGTATCCCGGCTGGTTGTGTGCGCCGGGGTAGATCGGATAGTCAGCGTCACGCTGATGTGAAGCCGGAAGCGTCATAGTTCATTAACTAAGTTCAATAAGTTTATCGTTAGTTCATCAAATGCATCATACTGCAAACCCTCCGACTCGGCTGATCGCAGGGAGCGCTGTGGCACCATTTTGAAGCCATTTTGAAGCGCACACACAGTCTTATTGCGTGCAAAGTTATTGGTTGAAAAAAAAAAATGTAGTCTGACCTCATTTGACCCGACCTTAGTGGTTGAAGCATAGGTACAAATCACGTGTTGATGTAACTGAGGTGGTGCAACATAGAAGAGCTGAATTGGAACATATATCTTTCATATGTATAATTTGCAACATTCTTGCAAAATTTCTTCGAATGCGTCAGGTCGCTGGATGACCTCAGGTCAACCGAATTTGGAAAGTGGAATGCATGTAACGGCACTCGAGGAATTTAGCGTGTCCTGGGAGTTTGAATCAAATCGATGAACAACTCTGGTTTTCATGGAAATGGTGTTTTCAGTGCCATTTTGACGATGTACCGTTTTGTGAACTGGTGACCTGACCTGAGGCCAGCGGAACTCAAACTCCCAGGGCAAATGGCAAATGAATGCCCCTGAGTTGAGTCTCAATTTGGTGGCGCTGCGTGCCACGGCACTCGCGCTATTAACGGAAACTCTGTTATGCCGTTGCCGCTAAAACAGTCCAATTTTACCCTGAGTCCGGTTTTGGGACCGGGTGAGCTGACATGGATGACGGAGACCTGAATTTTCAGGAAGGGTGCCGGGAGGTGGCCACGGAGGATATGCAAATTTGGCGGCGCCTTTTTTGCGCTATTCGCAAAAGAAAACCCTTGGGGATGTATCAACCCCTTCTCCGGTCGAGGTCTAAGAATGGCTGACTGTGTACGACGAGTAATTCGACCAAGAAAGTGTCACGCTGCTGTGCAGAGACGTTTGCCGGCTGGCCGTGCGCTCTGGGCGTTTCGACCTGGGCTGGCAGATAGCGGGCTGTGAGCGCCAGGTAGTCGAACTTGGCTGGACATGTGCGTCGGGTAGATCGAAATAGTCAGTGTCACGCTGCGGTGCAGTGATGGATTCCAGGCTGGGTGTGTGCGCAGAACAGACCGCCCCAGTCAGTGTCACGCCGCTGTGCAGAGATGTATTGTATGCCGGCTAGCCGGGTGCGCTGGGCGCCCCGAGTTCGGCTGGCTTTGAGCGCTGGGCGGATTGACATGGTGAGTGTCACGCTGGCGTGCCGCTGTGGTTCCCGGCTGGCTGTGTCGACTGCGGTCTTCCCCAGGGCACGTATCAACAAGACGGTTCAGGTTAGACCGTTTCCAACGCTAAGTCGGAATGTATAACTGCACAACTGCAGGTCGTCACTGTCCCGTCGCGGCGGCGGCCGCCGCTTGTGATCCTGATGGGTCAGGCTTTCGAATGAGCCTGATCCGTCCACCTATCATATCCCTCGCCCGTGTGCGGCGTTCTGTTGTGTCTAACGTGTGGGTAGGGGGCCGGTTGGACCCCCTCCCCCTGCCGTTCGGCTCCTGATTGGGCTGGATATTTGCGGAGGGAGAGAGCGTGCTGCCCGTAACGAGAGACACCGATGACGTCATCAGAGTCCGTTAATGGTTAAGAGATAGGGACTAAGCTAGTCCCACTCTGCACCTGAAGGGAATAAATTTCTTCAACACCGAAGATGCGGGGGTTGCGACCATGATAGATGGTGGTTTCTTAACCTGGCCGCAAACTTGGCTAATTCAACTCAAACTAATGCTAAAGTGGGATGGTCATTTCAAAACTGCTTCGTGACTGTTCTTATTGATGCAAAATTCGACATCAGCTCCAAAACTACCCTGGAAGCATGTAAAACTCGTAAAGCGAACCCAGGTCATCAGACCAGTTTCGGTCGCCAATGGGACGTCATTAGGCTCCGCCCACGCGAGCCTCAGGGACGTCACCCCAAACGGCCGACTCGTCTCGTCTCGTCTCGGCCGACGCCGGCTCTCCCCCAGCAAGACATTGAACGCGACGGTTAGTGTATGCATAGGTTGGACCACCGGCTGGTTTGACTGGATCCGGTTATACTTTGACCACGTGGTGTGGGCGTCACATTTCTGTTGGTTTAGACCCGGCGTCGGCAAGGCGGTCTAGAGGACGTTAACAGGGTCAACATGTCGCCAACTGGTCGGTGCGTGTGCATGTCAGCGCGGCCTCGGTATGGTATCGATATATAACTGGCGCAATAGCGGCGCCTGCCAGTCATGCCAAGTTCCACACGTATAGCCCAGCAGAAAAGCAGCGCGGCAAACTCGCTGACTAGTGCTCGCGTCAAACGCGAAAGCCGGAGATGAGGGGAATCTGTGGACACAGTGGTGCTATTTGCTTACGGCCTGGACGGCCGTAGCGGTGAAACAAGCTACACCGCCGACAAACCGACAAACAAGGGACTAGGGAGGGACCATGGCCTGGGACGGACGGAGAGGAGAGGAGAAGAGAGGAGAGGACAGGAGAGGGAGACAGAGAGGAGAGGGAGGAAGAGAGAGAGAGAGAGGAGGGAGAGGAAGAGAGAGAGAGAGAGAGAAAGAGAGAGAAAGAGAGAGAGAGAGAGAGAGAGAGAGAGAGAGAGAGAGAGAGAGAGAGAGAGAGAGAGAGAGAGAGAGAGAGAGAGAGAGAGAGAGAGAGAGAGAGAGAGAGAGAGAAAGAGAGAGAGAGAGGGGGGTGCGGCGACATGGATAAGGGAACGTGCGGCCGAGCGGGCGGACGCGCGAAAAAACGACCTGGCGTGGCTCATAACGCACACCGCGGCGCCGGCGCGGCGGCCCGGTCAGGCAAGTGCAAACAGCAGATAGCCCGGCACGGCAGGCTGTGGTACTGCGATTAAACAATCTTAGGCGTGACTTCGGGGGCGTATTCATAACTAGACTCGTACATGATCTTACGCAGTCATAGGCTGGAAACACCTATATAACCACATGTACGTACATTCTGCTCCGTTGGCGAGTTTGGCGTCTTGTTATCGATCGTGATATGAACGATAACACGATTTGGGTGCAGACGGCCATTAACAGCCAATACTGGACAACAGATTTGGGGAGCGAACGGTATGAGACACTCAAATCAGTAATAGGGTCCACCTATAAGCTTGATTTGGGGCTCGAATAGAGTGAGCGGAGGATGGCCAGCACGAGGAGGGAGGGAGGGGCAGAGGGGTGGGAGGAGACCCGAGTCGTGGCGCGCGGTTTGACGGCCCGGGTCCAGGGACGGGGAGGGGACCGGGCCGCGAGTTTCCTAAGTGTAGAACTATTCATACCGTCGCCCGTTCGAGTGACGTCATCACTCGGCGCTGGCGGCTAGGTGCATGGATTGGCGGGTCCTTAACTTGGCGAAGAGGCGGAGCCAGTTATCCTGCGTAAATATTTAGTCAGTCTTAATTTTAGCGAGTTCCCTAGCTAGAGAAGTAACTTGTTCTACGTGAATATATAACCGGTGTTATTTCAGTTATCGTTCGTGCATTCGCCCACCTTGGAAGCATATCTCCTACGAGGTGCTTGAGTTTTGACGGTGTGGTTTGTGCACTGCGTTCCGCTTCAGCATTGAGCAAATGTCTTCAGTATTACGGCTGGTGATACTGCCTATCGGCGTTGAATGATGTTTGACACCAATAGGACATAATTTAGCAGGTAGTGCGAATTTATTATTAGCATATTTATTAGCGAGATTATTAGCAGATTTATTAGCGGATTTATTATTTATTTTATTAGCAGGTAGTGCGGAACTATAGTGCGGATAGTGAGTGACGCCATCTGGACCGATGCTGGAGATGGTAGCGCCACCTGCCGCCACTTAACTGCTCGCTACTTGTAACAGTGCCTGGCTGGTGCTTTGTGTTGATTGTTTGAAGCGTAGTGTAGTACCTTATGACGCATAATATAAGGTCACTTTGCAAAATGTGAGGAGCATGGACGAATTAATTTTTCAGACGTTGACGCCTTAGTAATACATAATTGTTCCCAACACAAGCTATGCATTAGATTTTAATGTAATTGCTCAACTTCCCATAATAACACCAGGGGCGCTAGTGCCGCGCGCCGCTAGCCTATCATCGTGCAGCGATTGGTCAGCCGACTGTGAGCCATGACGTCACAGCCTGTAACGTCATCTCGGCGAAGCTTGCGCCAATCATGGACCTTAGGTATGGGCAGTTCCACACTTAGGAAACTCGCGACCGGGCCGCGGCCGAGGCGAGATAAGGCACACACAGTAGGTACACACGGGGAGGGAGGGATCTGCCGCAAAACAGGTCAGGCAGTCAAAGACGCGAGCTCAGAGGCGGCGGACAGTGCAGAAGGGTGGAAACCAAGCGACAGGCTGTGGAAAATGAGACCGCCCCCTGCCGATCCATGTTGTCAGGGACGGCTCGGCAGAGCGTCCGCACGACCTTCACAGCCTGCAGAGGCGGCAGATCTCCGCGGCCGGGGGATGGAGGGGAACGTCAGCCGGTATCGGCTCCGTCTGAGCCGAGAATAGCATCTCTGGGCACTACCGATATGGTCACTGAATGACAGAAAAGCTTGGTAGTGGGTACGAAGAACTAAAACAACCAACACGGAATGGGTAGCAACTGTAAATTATTTAAATGGAACGGCGGCATTGAAGCTGATCCATCACCCCTCGCGACGTCGACAGTTCATTCATCACGGCGCATTGCACCACAGCTGCGTCCTTTGCATGAATTCCTCCGGTGACGTCATTCGCCACTCATCCCCACCAGTGACGTCGGTTGCCGGCACTCGGGTCCGAGATCGAACATCGCACTGCTTTGCATTATCCGCGGCCGACCACAGGGCTCTCCTTCCGGGCGGGCGCTGCAGTCAGGAACGGTTCCCGGGCAACCGCGCGGCGACGCCCGCCATTGCATGCCGGCGGCGAGTTTGCAGGAACGAGGCGGTATCTTCTGCGGAAAGTCCAGGGCAGAGTGTACCATGTGAGAGCGCTAAGAGCCGCAGCGGCCGGCCGGATGAGGCGCCGTCTCATGGCGTGTGTATGTGTGTCTGTCTGTCGGGCAGGGAATTATCTTGCCGGCCTGTTTAGCTACCGCTCGCTCCCGCAGCGCCGAGGGAATTAGCAAACCAGGTCATCATGACAGATTGAGAGAGGAAGACCGACGCAAGCCTGCCTGTCCGAAAACACCAATTAGTAAACCAATTAGCGCGCTATTAGACACCAAATAGCCACCACCAGGGTGCCTTATGTCCGTCACATTAACCAACACGTTAGAGGCGCACTAAAGCATCAATCACCGTCGTTACCACACCCAATCAAGGGCCAGATGGCTGAGCCCCAGTGAGATTCAGATTCCAGACCCCGGCGCGGTGGTTTGGGACAGCTTTGCTTCCTCTCAAACCAAACACGGCAGACACGCTGTCGTTGACTGTCTATGGGTAGAGCCCTACACAGTAGCGGCGGAACACCTTCAATTAAGGGGTGGGGGGGGGGGGGGGGCACCGCCGACTTTTGGTCCCATTCTTTCCATGCAACGCCCATAGGGCTAATGTTAAAATGCCTAAATCAAAGGGGGCACGGTACCCCGGTGCCCTCTCCGTTCCGCCGCCTATGGCCCTACATCCCTTTCTAACGCGTGTGTCTATTCTGTTTCCGTCAGTTCTGTCCAGTCACGTTGTATGTGTCTCGTGGAGCGGAGGCCAATGTTTTCAGATAAGCCCTTGTCCTATTGCTGAAGGAATGATGTGGGAATAATGAAGAGCCAGAGCGACACATCACATGGGTGAGAGACGCCGTTGTGTGGCTAGCGGAACGGCGATGGCGTGCATGTGGTATGTCTAACTGAGGCGCTTTTAGTCAATGGTTGTGTCTGAAAGTGTTCTGAAAGAAATGACCTTCATAGCTCATTGAGCAGGCAACCGGTTTTCGTCCGACGGACGTCTCAATGTCGGACAGACACTCGGCCTAGCTGAGGGCCAGATGCGGCCACTGGGACAGTGTGCTGCAGTCAGAGCAGTCGAGATGGCGCTCTCCCGATACAGTGTCGTCATTCTGACGTCACTTGATCGGTGTAATTGTCCGTATTGCGCCAGTCACGATGCAAACAGACGGAAACTAAGGAACTTTTCCCTTGCTCTCGGGCTAAGCAGCGAGTGTTTCTGAAGACAGCACCTATGTAGAAAAGGTGAAATTTGTTGCCTCCTATTGTTCGGATATTGTCGACTAGGTCCACCAAATTGATAACTGTGCGAAATGATATCAAACCACTTGCGTCCGTCGGTCGCATTTAATGGCTTAATGATGCGTTAACTCGCGACAGCTGACCGGGAAGGAACAATGCAGCACCCTGGCGCTGCAACCGTTGTTCGCATGCATGTTCGCATGCACTATATGACTTGCATGCGCGCGTATACCGGGCTGTTGCATACATCAGCATGGACACCCCGTCATGAGGCCCTTACACCGAGCTCCGCGCATGTAAACAAGCTTTTCATGCACCTCATAAACAATGTATTAGAATGCAGACCGCGTTTGATATCGGCCTTCAGTGTTTTGGCGATTTTATTGCACGGAATTTGAATTGGTAAGCGCGGCATTGGTCTTCACGAACCGGCGAGCACCGTTCGAGAAGATATACAGCCATCGGCAGACCAGCGGTCCGGCGCGGCGGGGCGGGGCGGGGCTGGGACGGGCGGCGGGGCGCAGGTCGAGGGGTGCAGGCAGCGGGCAGCGGGCGCCGGCCGACCGGACGGCCGGTGGCTGCTCGTCCCTCCCCTAAATATCGAGCCTGGCCGCGCACCTGCCGAACACACAATGGGTGACACAATCGCTGCGGAGACGTCGCCTGCCGTAACTCCGGCCCGAGGCCAGCAAATGACGCTCTCTGATCCGGTTGGAGGCTGCCGCTCCCTGCCTTCCGCCCTCCACCTTCAACTGCACCACCCGCCGCTCCCTCCCGCCCGCTACCCTCCGTGGCCTGCTGCCGGACGTCCCAGCCAGCCCGGCCCGGCCCGGCCCGCTGGGCTGCTCTCCAGCACTGTGCAGCGCCGGCGCGCCGCCCGACCGAGCCGACAGGCTGAGCGGAGGTGGGGTCCGTTTACTGAGCGCTGACCTGGGATTGACGACCGAGCCTCCCCGGCGGGAGCAGAGCACGCGGATCAGCTGAACTGGGACGCCGGCATACAGAGTGACAGCGGTCGAGACTGACACAGATGTTTGTTGACCAGAGCTGTCGATGGCATGTGATGGTTAGAGAACTGGTCCAATCACTGTCTACAAAAGCATTACAGTAAACGAATTTTCTGCCTCCCAAATGGGGTCCATATGAGATCACTCCTTGGTTCACAGTTCAGCTGCTCTTTGATAAGTACAGATGAAAAACGGCACCTGATACAGAGCCACTTCAGTGCAAGACATCGAAAGTGACAGTAAAGATTACACCTAACCGGGATTCCACATTTTCACTTTTAACTTTGACACTCCGTTATCTGTTCGAGTGGTATGTCCCGACCCAACCGTGCAGGCCAGCCCGTCTTGGTGACAAGGACGCGGCCCAAATCCTCCCGATACGTGGCAGCCGGCTAGAAAGTCCGCGCAGTCCGGAGGTCCGAGAAAAGCTGACACTATTCTTTTTACACCTGACGCCGGACAGCACTGCGGTGGGCGAAAAAGCTATTTTGCTGATGGGGCGGCAGCCACCAAGGGCAGCGGGTGTCTTTGGAAGGTGCCGCCGCTCACACAAACAATGCGGCAATAAAAATTGGCGGACATCTTTGTTCCTGTGTATCTCGTGAGTCTTGGCGCAGCCGAGAAGCTAACAAGTCTTATTTATACATCTCCGGTACAATTAGGTACAGGAAGAAGTTAACCCTCGCCCGTAAACGGCGATCTGCCACCTTCGCCCATGCAGGGGGGGGGGGGTTGGTGCGACCCCCCCCCTTGGCGTTTGAAAACGGAGCGTCGTAGAGCTTAGCGGAAAAGACCAACGGATTGCTCTCGCCGAGATCTCGCGATTGGTGGTATATTTTTTGGTCCTAGGTCAACATTTGACCTACTTTTGACCGGTCAAAGGTCAAATTTTCGGAAAAATAGACTTTTTTCAACTTTCCGCGGCGATTGCGGCAAAACGGTGGGAGATATCGACTTGAAACCTTCACTGTCGTGTTCCTTGATCAATTCTCTATCGTTTGGTATGTATTTCGTTTCCCTAGCTCTAAAAATGGCGCGTTGGGAGCGCCGGAAGTCGGCAAGGTCACAGTCGGCGGCAGAAATTCGAAAAATCAAAATTTAAATTTTTGAAATCTGATTATATTTTTGGATTTGGAAGGTCCATTTGCTCCCTATAGAAGCTAATATTGCTGCATATTCCCATTGAGGTGACAAGAATTCGCAAAATAGTGGTTCGGGCGCTTTTCAAAAATAGTACCGGACGCTGTTCCTCTTGTGACGTCATAGCTCCGTGACCTGACCTGACCCGGTCAAGTTTCTTATACCATATGATAGCCAATACTTGCCCCAACATGCATGGGAAGTTTCATCACGATCCATCAACCGATGTCCGTACTACCGGCAGGAAACCTCGGGCGTTGGCACTCAGTTTGTGAAAATCCGGCCGGAGGCTGTTCCCTTTGTGACGTCATAACTCCGTGACCTGACATGACCCGGTCAAATTTTTTTATCAAAAGATGCGCAAGGTTTGCCCCATAAGGTACCCAAAATTTGGCGGCGCTGCGCGCCGCCGTTTTTGCACTATTTCCGAAAAACCTCAGGGGGGGGGGTTGCACCAACCCCCCCCCCTACATGGGCGAGGGTTAATATGCAAAATACATTGTGTAATGCTGGTGGAATATAATGTACGGTACGATTTGACCGCGGAACAAGCTATATATTATAGTATGACGCATAAATGATGCAACCAAATCGTCACAATCAAGAATGCGTGACATTTTATGTGCCCGTTGTTTCAAAGGAAGACAGTTTTTTTCTTTTATATAGCAAAGTTTATTCATCTACCATCAATAAACTAACAACAATTTTTCCATGAAAACAGCGTCACAGTGTCGTTCCGTTAAATAATACTCCTCTTCATTCATGAAGTCCTGGATTTTGACCTACCACATTGCATAAACACATGTAAAAGCCAGCACCTGGGTGTCTCGTACTCAAAGGCCTGGTTATTTCTGCCAGTTTCGCCTTCAATGCTATCCCACTCCCACCAAACCACGGACAAGCCTGCATGGCGACACGGTCTCTCATGTAATCTGACTCCGGGGGGGGGGGGGGTGAGCCCTAAGCCGCCGAGCAGGCCGCCCCGTCTCAGACCGTGAACAGAGCTGCGAACACATGTGCCGCCACCATTGTCGGCGTGTAAACGATGCCGATGACAGTGGGATCACGGACAGGCCGACTGGAGAGGCCTGTCACACGGGTCGCCAGTACCCCGAGCGGCACTCACGAGCCGAGGACGCGTGTTCCGGGAACGGTGACGCGTGAGCCGGGACCGCCGCTCCGTCATGTAGCATTTATGTCGGCGATGACAGCGCCGAGGGCGCAGTGAGCCTGCAATGGAAGGAAAACCGCGTGCTTCACACAGTTTTACATTGTTCTCGAGGGTGTCGGTTGACGGTTGTCACGTTGTTAGACCGTAAAGATGACAGTGACACCGAGGAATTCTAGAAGCGAACCGGACCCTTGAACTCTGCTGCTCGCGTGTTCACGTAGCCTCATCAAATTAGCACGGTTGGCCGGGCTCACCTTTTTTCTATAGCCCCGAGATCCCCGAGGGATAATTATCTGAAGCTGAATTTTTCACAAAACATGAAAGATATGTGGTGGATTCGTCTTCTTTATGATGAGTTTCTCGGATCAGCTGTATACTTTCAGCTAGTCTACATATATAGCTCCTATTTGGTCAGCATGAAATAACCAAACCATTTTCCATGTTTATTTCTGCACGGCATATTTCTCTAAGCTTAGCTGTTCCCTGAGGGCAAAACGTCAACGTCTATTTTCAGTTTCTGATTGACAATGTGATCTTGTCGACCACCTCAGGGTTTGCAACTTTCACTAGTCACCACAAACGTCTTCGGTTGCACTTCACCTACCCCGTCACTGTGGTCAGAACATCTTGCTTCTGCTGTTACACTGACAGAACTGTCAACAGCTTTCACCTGATATCTCAAAATATTTTGACCACAGATTTCACTAGATTTTATCCAAGATTTTCAACCCAACTTCTATGGAGCTCACGGCGGAGCCACTTAAAATATTTATGTAAAAAGCTCAACAGATATCAGCGCTGGGTTGAAATATTTTGTCGGACATTCCCTTTCTCAGCTTAGCAGTCACGGGTTTGAAACTTTTATTGAGCGTAACGAGAGTTCCAAATCCATATTTGTGTTGGATTAGCTGGATGAAAGTGGACACTTTTGATATTGTTTTTGTATGAGTGGAAGCGACACTGTTAGGGCCGCTGGAACTTCGATCTAGACTTCGATCTAGACATAGATTGAGATTTTGTAGTTGACGAGCACTGCACAGTGCACATTCACACGAAGACATCCACTTCGGTCGTGAAGGAAACTGATAACAACATAAGAATCGGATGGAATGCTGTTTACCCATGATAAACAACAATGACAACCGTATCAAAGGCAAATACTTATGTGTCACATTTAACCGAACAAAGAGAAGGACAATAGTTGTCATTTATTCATTATGTTTAGCAAGCTGTAAATTGCACTCAAGGGTCAAAAACGTGATTCCGTTTCTGTTTAATTATTGAGAGAACAAGTATTGTTCACATTTTCGGCACAGAGCATAAAGCACAGGTGCAGCAAACGACTACCCATCAACGCTCCATTCAACTATTTGACCGGTTTGAATAATGAAGTTGAATCATTTGTTCTGTACGTGATGTGACCATGCTTGTGTGGTTTTATCCGCATAACTTTGGCTTGAAGCATGGCCGCGGCATGTTTGATCGCCAGACCAGCTAGATAAAACCGAGTGGAATTGCGAACGGATGAGAACAGGGATTATCATTGATACAAGCTCCCGCCAGGTTTCCGGCTGAAGGCGAGCGCTGCCAATGCTGCAGCACGGTGCTATTTTACATCGTGATCTAGTTCTTTCCATACGAGACGGGGTCTGATTTTACCGGCGCTGGAACGCCACCGAGCCCATCAACAGGGGCTTATGGAGAATACCGCGGGCTCGCCGCGGAATGGGACGTGCTGGGGGCAGGGACGGTCCGCAGCGGCGGTGGTATTCTACTCGGGTCAGACGCAGACCAGACAGCGGGGTTGGTCTGGATGGCTTCAGGTCCTTGTCTGATGGTGCCCGACGTTCGTTTGTCCAACGCTTTTTGGGTATTCTGACCAGGCAGTCCTAGCATGATTTGTCAGAATGGGAAGTGAGAAATTCATTGTTTTGTAAGCGCTTGTAACAATTTATATAAAGATAATTTGTCTGCTTCTCTAGAAAACAAAACTCATGTTTTGCCCTTTTAATCGATTTTGGCACATTTTTACCCCTATTCCAAATATTGGTCATCAGCTGAAACTGCCCTTTTAATGATATAACTACGCACGTAGCTAATTGCTGATTACCATTTCAAGTGATATCTTTTTCGCGTTTTCTTTTTTATACACACACTGACAACCATACACACACGAATGGACGGTGGCGATGACATGCAGCTGATGACATACGGCACATGGCTAAGCATGACCGAACTGACATTCCCCAACTGTATTTTTCAATGTCGCGTGACATAGACTACACACTACACAGTACACACTCTCAACCGTAACATATACCTTTAGCCTTTGCCTTTCATACCTCCCAGTGATGTTGCCTGAGTAAGCATGCTCAATTTACCGGCACGATATAACCTTTCCTGATCAGCCTGTCTGCTATGCGGAAAGTTGTATGCACCAGGGATAAAACAAATCCTATTTAGGATGACTCCGTGCACGTGTTTAGAAACAGAGCATCAAATGCCCCTAGCAAATGATTGCTTGGGATGATCTGAACAAGTCAAATAGGCGGTATGGACATTTTCATTTCTTTTCATCATCTACACCTGTCATTTAGGCGCAGCGTCGGGCCCATGGACCCAAGACAATTTTCAATTCTGGGCGCCTTCCATGTCAATCGAAATTCCGGTTCAAAATCAGTCTATTCAAAACGGTCGAATTCGTCGGTATCAGCTGAACAAAACACGAGTAAAACAGGCGTCAGCTCCGTTTGGGCTGTCAGCAAACTGTCCCCACGAGCTGGCGTCACTGATCGGCGCCCTGGCGGGACTTTTTGACCGGACTACTGTCGCATTATCGCCCCAGTGCATCTGTTTTCCTTGTGTTCTGGGCCTTACGGTATACCCTCAGTGCACGACGTCTGTTCAATACATTCCTGGTGGGGTTTGGGTAGGGGCTGTGGCAAGAGCACGGGACTGCACTGGGGAAAGTGCTGGGACTGGGATGGGCTGAGGATAAATTAACTGGCTGGTATTAGGGCTCAGGCCGGAACTGAGGCAGATTTTATCTTCAAATGCCTAAACATTTCAATGCCAGCTTCATAACCCAGCTTCACTGAATCAGCTGTGATTGACTGAGAAGTGCATGGTATCCTTCCGTGCAGTTTATTTGTTTTATTATGATTATTTTCGCTCAAGCCTGTGGTTGGTCTCCCCAGCCACAGAGCTGTCCGCTCCAGATTCCCCTGTCGCTCAGTCGGTCTGAGCTCGGAGAAGCTGCGGCTCAGACCGCTACTGAGTGCAGCTCTGTGATATGGCTAGGTGCAGCTCTGTGAGCTGGTTCAGCACAGCTCTGAAAGCTGGCTCAGCCCGGCACTCCCAGTCCCATGGCCAAATCACTGCCGTTTTCTGGTGCAGTACCAGTAGCGGATGCGATCGCCCCGGTCACTGAGGCGTCCTCCGATACAAAGAACCAACAGCCACGTGTGGTGCGCCGACCGGCATAACGGTATCATCAACAGTGCACACGACCTCCTTATGTCGATTGGTGGTATATCGGGCCGGTGCCCTGCTCCGGGCGTCGCCGTTTGATTGGGTCTACACCCTGATCGCGTGCATCAAACATGTGTTCGATGTGCATTAAGTGCTGATTCCGACAGGCGAAGGCATGCCAAGGTTAAACAAGGGACTTGCCGATAAATTTGTCGCGATGACTGTGCTACATGGGCAACATGACCGCATTGCACGATTGGCATAGGCTTGCAAATGTCACACAATAATTTCAACTGGCAGCCAACTTGACACATCAAACAACATTCCCACTCGAGTAGAGGACACTGGACAAAGCTTCCACCAGAGCGACACGCTTCCATGCCATCCTGTTAACCATTCCACCAAATAGACCAGCCACTGCACGATCCCCAATCTGCGATTTTTCGCCTCCAGATCGATATCACTGGCGTTCGCCGGCAGGACAACCGGCCATCGAGTTCTGTGGAAGAACTGCTGGAAGTCGCCCGCTCCATGGAGCCGATCATCCGCGGATCAGCCGTCCGAGGAATGCTGGCCCTCAGACCGCTTTTCCCCGTATATCGATGGGCGACTGAGCGCCGGACAATTTTTGGCGGCGTCACCGCACGTGAGCGTTGCGGAGAATTTGCAAACGATTCCTCGCTTCCGGTTTGATAAGGGAGAGTCTCATAAGAAGTCCCCAAAATATGCAGGTGATCGTTTAGAATACAGCTCAAGCCATTACCCGAAACGAGTTGTGCTAAAAATAGGCAGAAAAATTATCCACATGCACTGAAGGTTATGTGCAAATTACGATGGTCAACTATCGGAATCTGCACAATGAGCTCCAAGCCTGCAAAAGCACATGTCCAATTTGAAAACACTATTAGGTTTCGGTGTCTACATTTTGCTACATCATTACTGTATTTGACGACCTTGAATTCACCTCGTTACTGGATATTTCAACTCATCCTCAAAGGATAGCTCGTACTGACTCTGAGACTTGAGAGACAGCAAATCGACTTTTACACTTCAGCTTCGGCGGTTGGCAGGGGTGGTCAATGGTCACACCATCACCTGAATTAGCGGTTTTTGAAACCAAAAATTAGAACACCGTGTGTCTCTGGACGCCCTGAGTGACCAATCGAACAGTGACGCTCCGATGAATGTTATCTTCGCCAGCACGCTGCACTGTTCGCCCGGTCAGCAAAAATTGTCCGCGAACGTCTGATTTTGCAACTGTCTGTGTCTGTGTGCAGAAGCGGCGCGGCAGCCGGCCGGGTGGCGTGTTTTGACGCCGACTTTATAAATGCCGCCGCTCTAATCCGCCGTAACAAGGACTGCCCTGCCGAGATGGCCGGGGAGATATCTCGGCAGACGCTGGGACTGACAGCCGGACAGACAGCGGTCGCAGACTGCAGACTGAACGGACTGCGGTCACAGACTGCACTCTGGACAGACTGTGGTCACAGACTGACGGCCGGACAGATCGGACAGATTGCAGGTCGGAAAGACTGTCATGTGCCATATTACATGACAGGATGAGCGTGGAAAGAGTAAATTTGTGCAGAACGAATGCCACTGCGGCTCGTCCTCTGACCCCTCACGTAGGCCTGAGGTTCTCATCATGCCGTGACCCCCTCTCTAACCTGACCCCTCCCCCCCCTCCCCGCAGGGTCCGGCCGCGCTGTGGCTCGGCTCGCTGGCCGCCGCAGCCGCCGATGACGTCACCGGTGACCCTGATGACGTCACGGGCGGGTCGGCGGCGGCGGCGGCGTGCGCGGGCGACTGGAGCTGCGAGCCGCCGCCCGACTTCCGTCTGCTGGTGCCGCCGCCGCCGGTACCGGAGTACATGCAGGAGTACGTGGAGCGGCTGCACCAGGCCAGTGGCGAGTGTCTGCTCTGCACGTGGGCGGCCGCCAACGACTCGGACCCGCTCACCGGACCCGGTGAGTCGCCCAGCTCAGCGGGCGGAGGGATAGTGACACAACTAGCGAGTCGGAATGTGAGAAGGGTACTTATAGCTACAGGTTTTGGTGTTCAAAGTGTGACAGAACAATTAACACGGCGGAATCTATCTCACGTGGCCATCGAGCTAGATAGTCACAGAGTTGGCTCACGGGGCCACGGAGTCAGTGAGTCATTTCCAGAACAAGACCAGTTTCCTTAGCTCGCATTAAAGTATTCTAGATAATTCTCTCCTAATCAGTAAGGAGGATCATGCATCTCGTAATATGGAAGCTTTACTGGAGAACTCGCTTTCATGCCATATAAGCTGCGTTTACCAAGCTCAGACCAGTGAGAATTCCTTTCTTTTTGTTGGAGGGGGAGTAGGATAAGCCTCTGACTCATTCGGATCTGGTGTTTCCACTGCTATTTTCATCCGCTAGTCGTCCAGTGAGGTTTGTCCGTCCATTCATGTCCGTAGGTCTAATCCGTCCAACTGTCCAGCCTCTCCAGCCATGCAGCTGTGTTCGCCGGTTCGGCCGTCCAGCATAGTCTTTAGTTCAGGTATCCAGCCAAGTCCCAGAGTGCTCGTCTCGTCGGTCCAGTCTTTTCAGCTACGTGGCCATCTGACTAACCTTCAAGCCTTGCCCATGCCTTCGAGCCAGTGTCTGTGCACTGTGGTCCACCGTCCGCCGTGTGGCGGCCCTCCAGCAGGGTCTGTCAGTCCAGCCGCCCGTCTACTGTGGGCCGTCGTGCTGCCGTGTGACGGCCCTTCAGCAGGCAGGCTGCAGCACCATCGATCCTATCGGTGGCTACCAGGCAGCCGGCGGGCGGCTCCACCCCGGCGCGGCGCTGCCCCGACATGCACACCGCGCCGTCCCGACATGCACCCAGAAAACAGGCGAAAAATAGGCGCCGCGCCGTGCCAGGTCCACCACCGGCCCACGCCCGCGCGGTAGAATTCCGTGTCGCCCCCGGTAACACCTCGCGCCGCCCCCGGTAACACCTCGCGCCGCCCGCGGTAGCACCTCGTGCCGGCCGCACAGCGCAGCGGGGCAGCTCACCGGACCCGACGGTGTCTCTGTGACAGTTTCGACGGCTGATGGCGATTGCGGTACGCCACTGTCGCTACTAACGGCTGCCGTTCAGATCGCAGCGCCAGATTGGCCGCGCGCCGCGACACTGCGGCGTGCATGGCGCTCTGGCGGCGGAGGTGGCAGGGCGCGCGTTGCACGGCGGGCGGCGGGCGGCGGGCGGCGGGCGGGCGGGAGGGCGGCGGACTGCGGCTACTGTGCAGCTGGCCAGTGCGGAGCAGCACTGTCAGATCAGACCGGCAGATGCCATCTGTGACGGCCAGCGGTGGCACCGATCGTAATGCTGCTGCATTGCGACACATCGCCCGAGATGAGGTCCCGGCTCCCTATTAGATCTGGAGAATTTCGCACAAATAGACTGCCGCATCAATGGGGAGGGATATAAATTAAAGATAAAAATTCTAGCCAGCTATTCATCAACTGTGTCACACCCCCTAACACTTCTCCCAAGGGTAAAAGTCGCATCATATTTGCGACCAGGCGAGGGTCATGTGAGTTCTACCCGCTCGAGTGCCTCCCTCGGCGGAGTGGGCCGCCGGAGCTCCAGCTGCAGACACGGAGAGCCAGCCGCCTCCCCGAGCCTCCCGGCGCCGCCGGCCCTCACCAGCCGTCGACAATTGCCGTGTAATTGTGCCGCCCGGCCATTGTTCATACATGCAGCCGGGCTAATGGTGGCGTTATTACGGCGCTGCATGCCGTGTCACAGCCTGACGGGACGCCCGGCTCGTCGGTGATGAAATGCTCATCTGGTGACGATTACACACCCCCGGCCGGGCCGCAGGCGGATCAGCCAGTGCGTGCGCGCCGGCACGCGCGCTACAAGACGAATGGCGCTGCTTGATGCAGTCCTTAGAGGAAAGTGGGCGTCCACTACGGCGACAATTTGAATATTTATTTCAGCCGGGGATTAGTCGGACATGAGACTGATGTCATTGCACTACCAACACCGGAGCCTTTTAGTGGTGTTCCGCCTACAGGGCCCGGTCGGATTAGCGGCCTGGGTGAGAGCGAGCGTCCTCGCGTGTTGTGCAAGCATTCCTCCGACACCGCCGCGGCAGCTCGGCAGGCCGGCAGTCCGGTCCTCGTGAGGGCCAGACTGGCCCGCTGTGGTCTGTTCAGAGCTCACTCTCGACCGGACCAGGCCACTGCTGGTCTTGAAATCCCCGGTCTAGAGAGACCAGCTGCTGTGGTCTGTTCTACCTCCATCTCTGGCCCCGGTTAAATCAGCCCGCTGGGGTCTGTTGGAACCGCGGTTTAGCCACGCTCCAGTCCAACACGGCGTGTCATACCACCCGACCACGCTGGCGTCGGCCCTGTGGACTGGTCCGTGCCGTATCAGCATCAGACGACACTTTATTTGGACGGCGAGGAAAGTGAAAAGACACCGGTCCGGCTGGTCGGACGGTGACGAGCCGGGCACGTCCGAGGCGGTGGTGGTGTAGGTGACGGTGGCACACAGTCCAGCATGGTCGGCAGCTGACAGGTCTGGTGATGACTGCAACACATGGAGAAGGCGGAAGCTCTTGTTTTCACCCGTAAAAGCTGCAGATTGATTCTAGAACTCAGAGTCAAATGTATTGTATACCGTTGTTATCTGTTGCAATCGCAAACGACCCAGGGTAACCTGGTAACATGCCTTACGGTGGACAAGACAAGATGGATCCTGAACGGTTCTTAACAGGATCGGCCACGGCCTGTTTCAATACCAAATTACCTCCCGTTCCAAACCCTTCAAAACGTGACCGGTCTTCTTCCTCAGTCCATCCACTCCTCAGCGAGAATAAGCCACAGACAGACAGCGCCCACCTCAAAACAGGAAAACGACCGCATATTTTCGGTGGCGGATTATCGCCGAACCGCGGATGAATTCAAAGCGGACGCCTGCGGTGGCTTTCCGTGCCTCACCACCCAGTCCTACACCGGCACATCCGCGAGGGCCCGCCGATGATTGGCAGCGGAGGAAAGACTGGCGACGGCCCGGCGTCGGAGCCGGCACCTCTGTCAGGAAAGTGACGGTGACGGCGCTCCGATGACTGTCCGACCGCCGGGGGTGCCGCCCCGCCCCCTGTGACGTCATACCTGTCACCGGGCGGACCAGGTGGTCATCTGCAGCCAGGGACGGCGCAGTGGAAGGGAGGGGGGGGGGGGGGGGCAGTCGGTTCGGATGACGAATCTGACCAGAGCAACCACAGCCAGCTCGTTAAATTTAATGACATATTTGTCCGGTTAGGCACCGTCTGGTGGACAGATTTTTGACAGTCCGACGCTGGAACATGTACTGATTGCTACTAAAAGGCACAAAGCACATGTGGTATTTTCTCACGAGTTTGTTTTAAAAAGAGAAAGCAAATTGCGTGATGTGCTTACACAGAGGCTGCCGTGGAAATGGCAGCAAAGTGGCACTACTTCAGGAGTATGGTGTCATGAATTTCATCTTAAGTTCGTCAGCGGAGCCTAATCCGATCAGGGGCCGGTAGATGCTGCAGCGATGGGCCATTCGTTTGAGAGTTATTACTGTCTGAAGGATGGCTTAACATTTTCTGATCCGCAGAAACGTGCATACAAAAGTGTTTGCAGCGTTCACTACTCAAAATAAATGTTCGTTTGTCCAATTAAGCGGCATTTAAATCTGACGGGAAAAGTGTAAGCTCCATTGATTACATTTTTCCCCAGATGCTATCAAAGGTGATTTATTGGGAAATTCTGGTGATTGATTATCCAAAACATCTTGAGACCCTCTCGGCCGCACTGTTACGATGCAGCACGAGATAAGGAACTGACATCTTTACACCTGTACTGTCACGCACACAGAGTCACTGTCAGAATTACGTTTCAATGCTCCTCTGACGGCTGCACGTGTGCGGTGGGCGCGTGTTGCAGCGCTCCCCGCACGTTCCGCCCATCAATCAGGACTGGGGCCGATGGCCCGGTGTCCCGGGTCCTCGGTAAGACGCTGGAGACGGTGGGAGGTCCGAACGACGCGTGCTGGCGGCTCCCGCCCCCGACACCGTCCCCTGGACACCCGGCGTCGTGTGGGACACGCAGTGATCGGAGATTCACCATCGAGATACCGACCGGCGCGGTGGCTAGGCTTGAACCACTGTCATCTCAGCTGGATGGAACTGGTCAGATATCGGGGCAGGTGACACTGCTGAAATCAGCTGGTCGTGTCTTGCGAAAGGAATGTGCTAGGATCTGGAGAAATCACGCTGATGGTTAATTTGAAACTCAGTTGAGACGGCTCAAAATCCTGTCCAAGCGCACACATAAACAGCAAATGTACAGATTTGCGACAAGGGCATCGCTTTATCGCCAGCGTCTGAGGTACCATCGTCAAGCAAACCGACTGTGGAGGAGTATGCGGCCTGCGCGTAACTCCAGACTCCAAAACACTCAGCGTATCAGCTCCATCCTGGCCGCAGATCTGCCTGTCTGTCACCACAGGCCGTCACGGCGTCACACTGTGAGTGGACACCTCAGCTGTGTCTCACTGTGCGACAATGGCCGCCCGCCCGGCCGGAACTCGCTGCCACAAACCTGTATCGGGCGTCCACCGCAGCCGGTCCGACGGCACACAGGCATGTCGGGGAGACTCTGTGCGGGGCAAACAGAGCGACACATTCCTTCGTACTAGGGCTTAGAATACAGCACAGAGGAGCCGTTGGCTGTCGCAATGTGGCAAAGAGACTGAGACGGACAGCAATGAGGGGATGGCGAGCTCTTCAGATGAATTTGGCTCGAAGCCACTGATCTTTCCATTTTTCCCGCACACAGAGAGGCATACGTGTGAGTCAATAAAGCTGAAAATCAACACAAAAGTTTAATAGGAACGATGGTATTAAGGACAGGGCACTGTGTTTATTGGTGGTCCTAACAGTACTCAACCAAGTCCTGTTGCACAGTTTTGCACTATGGAATGAATAGTGAAGTGGCTTATACGTCACGGTATGGAGACTGCAGTTTCGCATAACATCTAACACCATAATCGGACAAAATTTGATCGGCCAACGCTGGATTAATAGTTATAAGCACGGCGGAACGCCGCTGAAAAACTAGGGTTGAAGATCCATCTCGTCAACCCAAGACATTTCCCAGCTCTATTTATCACGCGCTTCCATCTTTTGATCCGCTGCCACCCACGGATCCTGGTACAACTGCAGCCCGCTCCTCCGCCGTCCGACCGTCCAACCCCAGCGACCGACCGCCCGGCCCGGCCCGGCCCGGCGGCCGATCGGCGGCCATCATCGGTCGCCGGGCCGATTTACCGACCGGCTGCTAACGAGCCGCGGTCACGTGACCTGTGGGTCAGGGGTCAACGATGCGCGGCGCACGGATTATAAACATCTTCATCAATACGGTGCGGGTCCGGAGCCGGGCTGGAGTAGGCGGCCGGGCGGAGGGCAGCGGGCGGCGGGCGGCGGTGTCTGTATCGTTAGCAAGGGGAGGCGGTTCGGACTTCTCTGGGAGTCTGTGATCGACATTCCGTGCCGTTATCGTTCCCACGGAATACTGGCACGATTTAAATTTCAGGCCCGTGCCGGTCTCTCTCGCAATGATAAAACGACAATCGAGATAAATGTTTTCGGGCCTCTCATTTGTCTCTGCTGGTAAGACCATTTGTCTGGTTGGCTTCTAATGTATTCAAACTTCGGTTAAGGATAATCATGTGATTTGATCTTACCGGCGCACATGTTTGGCAATGCAGTTTTGAAGCCGAGAATGCCGATGTTTACAAATTTTAAAAGCATTGTGGGTGGATACTTCCATTTGGCGTCTAGCTAGACGCGAAATGGAGGTCTCCACCCTATTGTTTTAAGCAAAGGGAAATTTAATGTCGTCTCGTATTAGGCTAGCTGAATTCCCAACAAGCTAAAATATTTGGTGCTGTAATGGCCAATGTGGTTGCAGAATCTCTTCCCTTTAATATTTACATCGCTGGCTAGTGAACTCTGGGCAACCCACATGGGCGTAATAAAAGATAATGGCATTGCTCTGATGCATTGCCAAGGAAGCCATATCACGTTTTATAGCCAATAGCTGAAATGTGTTCGCACCCAGCTTGATCGCTCTCTGGCTGTTTTCCGGTCACTGATTCCGTTTGCAATGGGTGCAATTTCATGGTTGATTGGTTTGATATTCGTATTTGTGGATGAAAGCTACACGAGGCACTTCGTCACGTCTGAACACTCAAACACTGACATGAGGTGGCGTAGAGTAGCTTCCGTATTTATTCGTTCTTTACCCCCTCTTCTTATCTAGCTTATCCCTTTTAGGGGATATTGATGCACAGTGTTTTTCCCTGCAATATTTGCAGATAAAACAAGAAATATAAGTATCCAAATAGAGTAAAACATATTTGAGCGTTTTGTCATTTTGACATTAGATGTAGGATAAAGGTAATAAAAAAATAATGTCGGGCCAAGATTCGACAAACTGCTATCTGTTCCTAAGAAGCATATCATATTTCACATCACAAGAAAGTAACCTTCAAGTTGATTTTAATTTCAATCATATAATATTTCTTTTATTTATGTTCACCTTTGTTTTATTTGAGCAGATATTTCAATGTCTTATGTTACTTTCACATGTGCACAATAAAAAATAATGGCATTGCTGAGCATATACCAAGCATGTGCTTTTTGAGGTAATCGTACGAAACCTCAATCCTCTTCCCTGATTCCCCTTAGTACCACTTCTCTCCATTTCCAGCGCATCACGAGACATCTCCATCCTCCCGTCTGCCCTGCCCGCGATCCCTGACCCGCCGGTCTCTCTGACAGATCCATTGGCCGCTCGCCGGACCGCTGACAGCCGTGGCGGCCCGCCGGACTCGGTGACACCCATCCGCTCATTGATGCCCGTTTTATCGTGTCGTTCGGCCGTCTGAGACGAGCCAGGTGCCAGCTGTGACCAGCCTGGCGGCCGTTCGCAGCCCGCCAGCCGTTTGCCGCGCTCCAGCTGCTCCAGAGCTGACTGGTTAACTCACAGTAGCTCCAGGCAGCGTCCAGTCTCCTATACCAGCTGTTCACTGCAGACTGTCTCTGAGGTCACAGCTCAATTCGGGACTCGGTGACAGGGGCTGGGGAGATTTTCACACCCTCGCTGCCCCGAGGGCACGGTCATCCCACCGAGCTGGCTCAATGGACGGCTTAGCCGGCTGCCAGGCCGCACAATGGACCGCCTTGTCCGACCAAACGATGTGGCTCTTTACGAGGCCGTTTTTGGTCCTGAAGCGCCAGTAAAAACGGTAATCACTCGCTCTGCGGATGTGGAAATTACTCAATCTGTGTGTGCGCGCGCGCGGCGCCGGGTCGTAAAACACCGACTGTCTGCTCGGGGCTGTACTGACGGGCCGCAGCCGCGTCTGAACAGTGCGTGCTGTCGCCGGCGGCGGCCGGGTCGGCGCGGGGAGGTTTTTCTGACGTCCGCCCGCCACTGGTGGCGTGTGACGCGCGTGCCACCGTGACCGCCGTGACCGTGACGTCCGTCACGACTGTCACACGTGACCGTCACGCGCCTGCTGTTCTCACTGCTCCCATGTGTCAGCTGCCAGTGTGACGCCCATCGTGTGGTGTGTGATGTCACATCATCTAACCACAGTCAGCCTGTGATGATGACCCCCAATGACCGCACATGTCACATCACTATACACAGGCCGGTATTCGGTTAATATTCGTGACGGTACTTGAATAATGCACATTATTCGTCCCATTACCGAGTCGGTATCGCTGATAGCTGTCCAGCTCGGACAGGAACATGGCGTATTCCGCCGCCAATGCACCGGACAGACGATCGATTATTCAACGAGGTAAATTGATGAAAAATTCAGAAATGGTTCCTGTCAGAGGGAGACGCATCCTGGATCGGAGGCCAGTGTCTGTTGTATCAGCATGGAGGCCAGGCCCTTGTTTTTATTTTTATTAGGTCTAACGTATACGTTCGTCTTGTGGCTCTGAGAAAGGGACACAACTTTATGCTCAATGACTCAAGCGTGTATTTCTTGTGGCCGTCACGAGCAAGTTACCATGGCAGCGCTAAATACGACTGAAAAACAGCTTCCTTTGAGAACTCTCACGTGTAATACAACCGCCAGTTTGTTGCCAAGGCGACAGCGGCAGACACTGGGCGCTGGACAATCACTCAGGCGTATGACCGGTGACAGTTATGGCCCGTCGCGGACGCGTCTGTCTCGTACTGAGCAGATCACCTACATCACTTATACCACCGATCCTCCCTCAGTATCGCACGACGGAGACGCCCCGGCCCTCTGAACTACGGCCACTTAATGCAAACGTGCGCGCCGGTTACACGCATATATTTCATGGCCGTGCTTTATTGCCGATAAGCGCGCCGCTGCGGCAGTTTTGACAACACTGCGCCGCTTAAATCACAGCGTTGGATGTGCCGTGGCGGGTGGACCGGGCCGAGGCCAAATCAGATGCAAGACGTCATCGGCTGTGCGCCGCGTCCGTGTGCAAAATGTAAATAGCGGCGGTACTAATCCATCGCAGTGTCCGGGTGACGCCGATAGTGTCTGGTCGACCGGGACTCGTGCTTCAATTGACCAGAGAGAAGGGGCTGACCGAGCGGGGCTGGAGCTGATTAGTGGCACCAAAATGTGCATCTCGACAACTTCCTGCGACACTCTGACGGCTGTGTAAATATACGGTTCGTTTTTATGGCCGAGCCGACTCCAAATAAGCCGTGTGCCGCTGACGATATAATAGCTCATGGCGAAAAATATGGAGACCGTTTACGATGCGTTGGTTTTGTTATTCAAATTCAGCGCTTAAAGTCTTATGATTCACAATTTAGCACACATCTAAATGGGACATGGATGTGTGCATTTCTCTATTTTGCATTTTCCTGATGTAAAATATTGTCAGAACAAAACCGGAATCACAACTATTTTTACTTGCAAAATAACATTTTAAAATTAAACATTGATTTTATTGCAAAGTAATTGTGAAGGAAATGACACAATGAATTCATGTCCTACATACATGGCGCCTTTCGATGGTGAACTGCTCGTTTCACCGCGTGGCTATGTGGCATCTTAGGAAAAGGTTTGTGATTACTGATTGACTTTTTACGATAATCGATACCGATTTACCTGTTGACCTGGACTCTACCTACTGGATCAGTAAGGTCAAGACTGGAATGATCTATGCTGTTGGGTCTGCGTAATTCCTTCATCCTGTTGGCACTTAAAAAGTTTCGCGCTGTCCCCGCGGAGTCGAGCCATCATCTATTCGCTGGACGCTGAACTTGGTGCGCGGCAAGTTCGTAAAGTTCGTCAAAGTTTGCTCAAGCTCGTACCGCGTGCACCGGTTGCGGAAGCTGCGGTCGGGTGGTAGTTCTACGCAACACGCTTTGGATTGCAAATACCGCTGCAAACCATGCATTGGGCCGTTTTGGTAAAATGTCTTAAAATACTCGTATTTGCCACAATATGTACCTACTCGCTTCTAGATTTTGTCATCTATTCATCAACATCATAAGCTGTGGTTATTTTTGGAAGTGTTTCTTCGTTCTGCAATCGGTTGGAGAGTTTGAAGGATTAAATTTCACCCAACCATAAACCACAAACAAACGACTAATTGGATTATGTCATTTTCCAAACACAATAGGTTCTTAACCTTTGTACTAAACAGGGCGAATGGTTTTCCTCATACCTACTGCTTTTTTTGTCAGCGATGCACTATGCCATCTGAAATTGGTACTATTGGTCTCAAGATAAGGGCCCAGGTGACCTGTAGTTTTGATGCGGTGAATACCATTGCCCTCGCCACAACTCGGGCCGAGTGCACCCCTCCTCCCAGCCAGCGCCACCCCCACTCGAGTTGTGGCGAGGGTGAGGGCATTCACCGCATCAAAACTACAGGTCGCCTGGGCCCTTATCTTGAGACCAATAGTACAAGTATAATAGCACTTATTTAGCATCATGTCATATTGCTTAGATTACGTCATCATTATACCTACATGACGGTAGACGTACCTATAGGTATACCTTCTGACTTTCTCAGCAGCATCATAGAGCTCTTTACGACCGTCATGCATTCATGTTATATGAGCCTGGTCCTACCTTGTCTAAAATCCGTGACGTGTCCCCTGTCCTACCTCAGCCTTAGCATCCAGCATCGACTACCGATCTTACCTCACCTCTCATGTCCACCCCTCCCCAACTCTCCCCACAGCATCCCTCCCTCTCTCTCCCCTGTATAGGAGCTGCACCCACCCGATGCTGGACCATCTCTCCCAGTCCTGTGCAGCTTTGTACTGCTTCCAATGGCGCCTGGGCGGCGGCGGGCGCGCTGTGGCGGTGAGAGGAAATCACACCTCGTCGATCCGTGAGCCTCTCAGATGAACCTCTAGCCTTTCCCCTCGGGTATATTATACACTATGCCCTCCTGGATTTTTTCCGCCGCTGTGCTGTCCCTCTTAAGCTCTGAACAGTTGTCTTAATTGTCTCCCTTGCATTATACCTTCGATTCCAAGACCCTCTAAAATCTAAATCCTCGGTTATGCTTGTCCAAGACTATCTCTCTGGATACCTGGCTATGACCGTCCAAGACTGTCCGTCTGGCAGTCCTTAGCGACTGGAGCGTCGCTGGCGTCGCCGGGCTGCCGCTGAACCGGCCCGGCCACCTGAACCGGGCTGGACCGGGTCGAACAAACATGACCGCATCAATCGTCCGTCCCCGGCGCCCTTTGATGCGCCGCTGCGGCTCCGCGGCTCGCCGCTGCACCGTCCACACAGCACACTTCCACGTGTGCAGCACACAAGGGCACATAACGCCGGCCGCTTTTTACCCGCAACTGCCGATGCCGAGAAATTAATCACGAAGCTCAATAGGCGCATCCGGAAAGTATGTGAATCTACTGCGGGACACAGTCCAGCCGGATGCTTGTCCCAGCGACCGGCCTCACGGCGAGCCGGAGACTCCGCACAACTATTTATGTGAGCGTATTATTATTGAGGGAGATGCATTGCAAATATCCAGGGGCGTAGGCAGGGGGGGGGCCACTGGGCCATGCCCCCCCCCCCTTGGGCGCCGAAGGCGCCCTTTGCGATTGGAGGGCGCCGAAGGCGCCCTCCAATCGCAAATGCAATTGTGATTTAATCGAATCGAAAAACAATCGCGACTGGAGGGCGCCCTCCAATCGCGAATGTGTTTACAGGGAAAATACAGATGGAGGGCGCCCTCGGAGGACGCCCATTCCAAATACGCCCTCCAAATACGGTTGGAGGGCTCCCTCGGGCGCCCTCCAACCACATTTGTAGGCTGTAGCTCTCTAAGCGTAACGGTGGTCGCCTATGTAAGCCGCTGTCCCGTAAATAAGCGCCCTCTCACCCGAAGGCGCCCTCCTGTAGGTCGCCACCCTGCTACATATTGCCGCCCTTCTGCTGATCGGCGTCCTCATAATTATTGGCGCTCTCCTACCTATTGCGCCCTCATGTGAAATTTTCAAGGCCGCCTTTCTCCTTTTTGGCACCCTATTGTTCAGTGCCGCCCTCCTACCTATTGGTTCCCTAGTCCTTCCTGTTGAATGTTAATCGGGGCCCTTCTCTTATTGGCGCCCTCGTGTTGATCGCCGCCCTCCTAACCACTCGCACCCTCCTGTTGATCACCGCCCTCCTATCCACTGGTACCTTCCTGTTGACCAGCGCCCTCCGCACAGACGCCCTCCTGTTCGTGTCATCCTCTTGAGCAAAGGCGCCCTCCTCACCATTGCCACCCCCATTTTAATCGTCACCCTTCCGCTCATTAACGACTTCCAGTTGATGACCGCCCTCCCACCTATTGGCGACCTCTTGTTGATCGCCACCCTCCTATTGGTGCTCTCCTGTTCCTCGCCACCCTCTTACCTGGTGGCGCCCTCCTGTTGATTGTTGATCGGGGCCCTCCTACCTATTGGTGCCCTCCTGTTGATCGCTGCCCTTCTATCCATTGGCGCCCTCCTGCTGCTCGCCAACTTCCTACCTATCGGTGCCCTACTATCGAAACTCGGGATGTTGATCGGGGCTCTCCTACCTATTAGCGCCCTCCTGTGGATCGCAGCCCTTCTACCTATTGGCAACATCCGTTGATCGCTGCCCTCTTATCATTTATTTACTCCTTTGGCATGTTTTTCAACTTAGTCGTTCTATTGCGCATAGTTGATGTCTTGCCTGTGAAAACTGCCACAAATGAACGTGCATTCAGCACAATGAATGAAGTACCTATACCTACCAAAACTATCTACGCTCTACGATGCATAAAACACGTCTTTGGTCTTAACGGATTGATCCTACTTTACGTGCATCATGGCATCTATATGGATTACGATTAAGTATTGTCAACAGGTTCGGCCGCAACAGCAGGCATCTGAAGTTTCGGTGATTGAAACTGGTTATGTGGGTACACTGTATGCATCTGTGAGAAGGCTATGAAGGCTGGTCTGAGGTAATTTGGATGATGTTTACGCATCTCGCGCTCCGGTATCAATCCGATACGGTGATCTGGTGCGTAGATATGCCACCGCCAATAAACTTTTATACATCGACACCCATGAGCCAAGCTTTCTATAAAGTTTGTGTGGCAGCGGCCCGACCAAACCTTTGGTATTTTTTACACCTTCAAATTTGGTAAAAGAGCGAGAGGAGCTTTGAACGGTGATCGTATAAAAGGCGTGCCTAAAAAGCGGAGGAAAAGGTTGTTTTCAAAAATTTCGCGCGCCTTCGGCGCAGCATTTCAAGAACACTTGACCTTTTGTGACCTGGAGTATAAAGAATACACACGATGCAAAATCAATGCAGCACGACCTATACGAGGTTACGCAAAAAAAAACTGGTGGCATGGTAAAAAACGCCTCCCAACCCCCCCCCCCCACCCCGCTGAGCGATTTTTTATCTCGCGACCGTATGGCGCCCTCCTTGGGTGAGGTGGCGCCCTCCAAACCCTTGGCCCCCCCCTTCGCGATTTTCTAAATACGCCGCTGCAAATATCGGCTGGGTCCGCGGCTCGCGGCGCGTCCTTGGAGCGCGGCCGCTGCTCGATGACAGCCGGTCCGGAGCGCAGCGCGCGGCGCCCGGATGCCATCTATTAGCCGTGATATCGACATTCCCCGCTGACCGGTGCCGACCAGCTGAGTAGCCGGGCTTATGCAGCCGAGGCGGACCGGCTCCGGACGGACGGCGCGGCGGGCAGCGGGCGGGAGGGTGGGTGGGGTGCAGGGAACCAAGGGGCTGTGGCTCTGAACTACGAGCCGAGGGGCTGTGGATGGTAGGGCAGGATGGCCGATCGGTGGATGCGTCCAGCGACTAGAGTTTCCGTGGGTGTCATGCTTCTTTTCCTGCTGGTCGTTATTAGCCTAAATAGCTGGAAAACTGCAAAAGATAAAGCGTCCATGCTGAGCCACTGGGCAGTTGGCATCACGCTCTCTGGGAGTGACTCGACCACTTTCAGGGACCCATATGATCCGTAGGTCACCGCACGACCTGCCCAGTGTCCATCCCTGTCACCCGGTGACCAGGTGCGCCGTTCGGACTGCACCTCGCCATGCGACCTCCCCCGCGGAGCGCAGTGGACTGTTCCGACCGGTCGGACGGCCGACCGCCTGCAAAACCCGGCGACAGACCGACCGCATCCAGCCGGCCGCGTCCAGCGCCGCGCCGCGCCGGGCAGACGGCTCGCCTCGCGCCGCGCGGGCGTTGCGCAATGCACAGTGCAAAATCGTCCCCGTCTCTGTCCGGAAAGGCCGCCAGGTACGAGGCCCAGTGCGTTATGACGAAAGGCGAATGGTGAATGTTAGGGTCCGTCTGGGGTGCGGAGTCAGTCAAAGAATAGTCCGTGCCGCCGAGGGGAAACCTGAAGGATAGGTGTCAGATAGCTGGTAGCTTTATGGAAAGTGTCACCGATTGTCATTTGCCATCATTCGATATCTGCGCTACTCTACGACCATATTTTATCTAGATAGGTAACAGTTAAGTCGGTCAGCTCGCTCATAACATTTAATAAAAGATTGAACGTGGACCAGCTTGCATTCAGTATAGCGTGCGGCTGCGGCGGCGAGTCCAGGCTACAATTAACCGCACACATCGTATTTTTGACGTTCACAGTAACAACAACCAATTCATTCCAAGTATCCGAAGCCATCCAACAATGCCTACTTCCTTCAATGCTGCCAACATACATGCGATTCGTGGACGGACGGCGTTCAAAAGAAGTTCGCGCTTGGCCTACACACACTCCACTCTTGACAAGGTCGTTTCGTTGAAACCACACGGAACAGTAGGTGTTTGGTCGTACTTTGCTGTCAGGCCAGGCCACGCAACGTCTTCTGTCGAACTGCCGTTTATCGTGGCCACTTCTGCCTAGATTTACGAGCTCTCACGAAGACACGTCGTGACAGCCTCGCTCGGTCGTGTTTTGATGTTCAAGCTATCGCTACTTTACGTACTTTTGTTTGGAACGATTGACGTTGGTCTTCCATGAAATGTTTCAAGTGTGTACACACTTCCGACATAGCACACTAACCTGAAAGCGGTAAAAAATCGCAGCACGATATCTGTGTCTCATTGGTCATTTGTTAATCGTCAACTATCATGTCTTGGTAAAGGAAACATTTGCCTGTCGGAATCCCGGTCGATAAACAGGCAGAGGCGCAAATGGCAGAGGGCTCACTCGTCGCGAGATGACGTCCACCTGGCCAAATTTAATGGTCGCGTCCTCTCAGTCCCAATGTGCGGTTAGTACCGGATCAAGGTTATTAGCGCACTATCACTCTTGAATAGAAAGTTGGCCCACTGCAGTCTCAGCGGCTGCTGTTGGTTTCAATGCTTTACGATCTGAGGTGTCGTTAAATTGAAGGTCGTGCTAATTTGCGGTGAAGATAACACGGCTTTTCAATAATTGCTGTTGGAAGTAACTACCTGCATTGTTACAGGTGGAATATAAAAATGCGTAACGTCTTATATTCCTATGGGATTTACCCACAAACAGGGTTGGAATTGACTGATAAGATATCGTTGTGAGTTGAAGATGCGAGTTGCGACTTTGACTTCCTGATCAAGGGGAAACTTGCATGAATAGGTAGATTGCTGTTTTTCATAGCAGTACATTTTTGTAAGAATCAATAACTTCTGGAAATTGCTAGTAAGCTGCTTTTTCAAAAGCTACGAGCAATGCAAAGAATGTGTAGAAACAAGTGAATGGCATCCGTTCGATACAACATTTGACAGACGTTAATGGCTATCCTCAGTCAGAATGCCGCCCACAATCGCCAGAACTATTGCAACATGATAACGCACACAAGATTGATGGATAGAAGGTAGGCCGTACCAAATCCTTTTGACGCTTAGATGTTCTCCCCGTCAGCAGGCTGGCATTAAAATTAGACTTTAGCTATAAAATTATCTTAATTCATGTAGCTACCAGTTTAGGTATATTGGAACAATCACTCTCTCTCTCTCTCTCTCTCTCTCTCTCTCTCTCTCTCTCTCTCTCTCTCTCTCTCTCTCTCTCTCTCTCTCTCACTCTCTCACTCTCTCTCTCTCTCTCTCTCTCTCTCTCTCTCTCTCTCTCTCTCTCTCTCTCTCTCTCTCTCTCTCTCTCTCTCTCTCTCTCTCTCTCTCTGCCATCCGGTTTCACACCGTCCTTAGGTATGTCATCTATTATCATATGGGTTGTGGCTGCCTCCACATTCGCGATGAAAGCTTTAGGAAACATCTGCAACCATATAAGTTATCAAGATGTCACAGGAAAAGAGAAATCACCACCCAACTCCTTATTTAAAGCCACAGCTCAGTGTCTGCTGGGTCTTCAATCACTCCCCAAAAGGCAGCAGCCGCCAGGCATTTTTTCACAGGTCGATTCCGTCAAGATGCCACAGGCGTCGGCCAGTCTATTGTTTACCACCGAGATGTTGGAGGAATACTGTTTCACGACATTGCAGCCCCGTCTATGAATCGAGAGGTTGTCTGTCGTCCTGTGATGTCGATTTGTTTCGCCTCTGTTCATCTCGGTCCGAGAACCTGACTGGTGAATCCTCTGAACTCGTCCGTTCATTCAGAACAGATGAGATCTGTTGGCTTCCGTTCATCAATAACCCTGCCTTCTTAACTAGAATGCAACATCTTCGAGGGCACCTACCCGCTCCCAGAACGTGGAACTTCCAGAGCAGTATCCCCCCCCCCCTCCCACCGATCCTTATTTGAGATAGCATCACCGTGGGGCGTCAGTTCCTGTACTCCGACCGCTGCGACCGGGGCCTCCGACATCCACCGCAGCATTTCTCGAGTAACGGGACTGCGGGACGCGTCCCGAGCCACCGTCGGCTCCTCACAGCTGACCGGGCCTCGGTGGCTGGGACCACTACCCGGCCGGAAGGGTTTGTTTACTGTGCGCTATTTGTTGGCGATTACCGGACGGGCGGCGCCGGCCGAGGCCTTGTAATGCGAGATAAGCTGCAAGTCTAATGAACGTACGGGACCGCTGCATCGTAAATAGGCCGCCCGGCTCCGGGAGAGGCTATGACTGGACGGAGCGTTCCACGGAGTCCTTGTGGGGTACATAGCTGCGGTCGGGATGCCCCTTTGACAGCGGCCGCAGACCGCGGTTGGACACTGGACAGTTCCTCTGTTGTCCTTGTTTATCGCATCATAGACAGCGGTTGTTTCCGGTTAAGCTGAGGTAATCTCTCGTCCTAGGAATGGGTAGGCGGTTAGGAGAATCGCTATCTGCCTGCACCAATTTATTGGACACGTTGGCAGATGTAGCAGCCATGTAACAGTGCTCACAGAACAGACCACTCCGGGAGTTCCGACCGTCGCGAATATACGTTTCAATGGCCATCTTTATGTTATGGGTCACCACCACGTCATCATCGAGTACCACCATCTGTTTGTGCAGCGTGCTATTTCTGTGACCAACTCCTGCGCTCCGTCACGCACATGACATACCCCCTGTAGCCCATCTCTCAAGAGTTCGTCCCCACGCTCAGTCCCTGCAACTCATCCCGTTGACCCAGCACTGCGTCCCGGTCTGGTTCAGGACCCCTATAGCGTCTACCATCCGCTACCGACCGGAATACAGCACGGGCCTATCGAGACGGCCGATCGGACGGCGGCGGCCCGGCCGGCCGCGCCGTCCCGGATCTGGGACTTCGGCGGTACACCACGTCAACCGCCGCGCGCGCTGACCGCAGCGCGCTGTCCGGGGTGGGGGACTGAACTCACCATGCAGCATGATGTCCGGGATGGGGGACCAAGACAGCTAAAGCAGTGCTGACTGGCTTGGGGGACCGAGACTGGACGGCACCACGGCAGCGCTGACTGGGGTGGGAGGAATGGGGACCGAGACAGGAGTCGGTATCTGCAATAGCGCTGTCCTGAGCACAATGATTTACACTTGGACAACAAAAGTACCCATTGACCGACGATAGATATAACCGCGCTTGTATGCAGCCGTTGAGTCTATGTGTCACTCCTCAGATCTCTTGATCTACCCTCACATGACCCCACATGGCCCCACGATCTCATCCCGTTCCTGCCCACGGCCACCAGCTCGTCAAACGGTCTGTCTGGACCGCGGTCCTCCAGCGCGGCCCTATCTCTCCCCGGGATCACAGCTGGCTGGGCGGCGAGGTGTCACATTACGCCCCGTCAGGTCCCGGCGGCTGACCGTCTCAGACACCGTCGGAGGGCTCCGGAGATAAGCGGAGGATGACGCGTGGCTGGGTGACTCCTCGGTGGTTCTAGCTAATGACCGGGACAGCGCCGGGGAAACGACAATTAGGACGATGTGTAATGTACAAGGAATTAATCGATAAACCTGTGGTCGTGCTTAGAAAGACTGGCGGTGAGGTAATGACACCGTCTCGTTGATAGTGGCGCGAGTTGAAAAGTGCGAGGTCAGTTACGTCATGTGTTGCGCAGTTACAGTTCAGCGCAGCAGACGGTCCGACCGGAGCCCATCCTCTAGCCCATGTCTGCAGCGGACAGCCCTGTCAGTGGCCCTCTGAGCCGTCCTGGCATCTCGCCGGATCCGCCGGCATTGTTCGATCGGTGACAGACAGGCGCGTGGCGGTTCGGCGCCGGCCGCGCTGCCCGACCTCTCTGTCCTGTCGGCAGGGACAGGTCCCAGACAGGCGCGTGGCCGGCTGACCCCGGCCGCGCCGTGCTGACAGCGCCGGCTGCAGCTGGGGAGACGGCGCCGCGGGGTCAGCCGGCCGCGGTGACGGTGTCAGCAGCCGGGTCAGCGGTCTGGCTGCACCGTCAGCGGCCGGTCAGCGCGGCGCGCCGCCAGGTGGGACGACTGACCGGCCGGCCGACCGGCCGCGTCAGCCATCGGCCGCGCTTTATGGCACATCTCGGAACCGATCCGACCCCGGCAGACGAGGAACAGGTGATGTACAGCCACTGCAGCAGGGTGGCGATTGGTCCTGGTTTTACATCGGCACAGAATAGCGCCCTGGCACTGTGCATTTAGTCCATTCTCCTTTCAGCGATAACATACATCAATAGCTCGATAATTGCAGTTGGCCTGCAGCACTGTCTGCAAGAGTTGAACCACATCTCGGCGCGGCACTGCACCGCTGCTTCTCCCCCACATCCGCCGCTGAGAGCCGGGCGACGCCGGGCTCCGGGGGAAGGTGGGGGCGGGGGCGGGGCCGGACGGGGACCCAGCCGGGCCACTCCTCAGCAGAGGGGCCAGCGGCTCTCTCCAACAGATACACGTCTGCTGCTTCGATGATTTGTTGCACGACGCTGCAGTTTAGCATGGATTGAGTGCTAATTATACCGATCGTCTTGCATGTCGGCGCCTCCTCACTCTTCTAACTAGACGGTTATTGTCTGAAAATTTGGCATCGGCCTGCACACGGTGTTGCATGTCCTCCGCCACTTTCGCTTGCTCTGAGTGAGCGCGGATTCATCACGCCTTTGTTTGAGGTGACCGCAGGATGGTCGGTTTGGGCCGCCGTTTACTCGTGCGTACCGGCCTGGGGCGCCGTCAGTTTCCGGAGGAGTTGCGGCGCCGCCTGGCACCTGTTGGGCTGTTACATCCAGTTAGTGACCAACAGAGGATGTTACAGGGATAATGCCGTGAGTCACATGGGTAAAGTCGGCCGCGGGTTGTCTGAGACGAGGCTCAACAGAGCTTGTCCAGGTGCTGCTCACTGAGGACATTCCGATGTGATCATCGCGGAGAGACCGCAGGTGGTCGGTCTCTCTCTCTCTCTCTCTCTCTCTCTCTCTCTCTCTCTCTCTCTCTCTCTCTCTCTCTCTCTCTCTCTCTCTCTCTCTATCTCTCTCTCTCTCTCTCTCTCTCTCTCTCTCTCTCTCTCTCTCTCTCTCTCTCTCTCTCTCTCTCTCTCTCTCTCTCTCTCTCGAAGAATGCCTCGCTTTGCCCTAATCATCTCAGTCTTGGGTACCGACATCAGCCGCTACCCCTACACCATCAGCCCATCAGCCTCACTTCTGGCGCTGGACGGAGTCGGTTCAACCACGGACCGGCGACGGTCTGCACGACAAGGGGCGGCACCGGCGGCATTCCTTCCGACACGGCAGGCGCTATTGAGCAGAAATCCACCGTGCCGGCCCGCCCAAACAGTCGTAACGCCCCCGCATACCGTAGGCCGGCTTGCAGAGCCGCGGTCTATCACCGGCACAGGGGTCAGGAATCCATGGCGCAAGGGCAGTGACATGTATTTCCGACATCGTTCCACCATCACATCATGACACCTCAGCCGACTGGGTGACAGTGGCTGATGCTCCTCATCGCAGGACAGATGTACGGACCGTGATACGTGAAGCTGCTCAAGAAGAGGAAGAATAAATGACTGGAGATGTCTGACTTAGAGTGCCTAGCACTACAGTCGCGTTCGGACGGTCTTAAATCTATATTTCCGTATTTTGTACAAATATTATTTATTGTTAATGTTAGCGAGGATTAGAAGATTTTAACATTGCTATTCCCGTCTACCAGACATGACTGGGTCGTTAGTCACAGATGCTGTAAAAAATAATAGCTGATGTTAACATTCTGCACTGTGGAATGTCAATGGTCTAAAAGAAATGCATATAAACTATGTTATATCAACTATGCACTAATGAACCTGACTGACGATCCCTGAAACGAGCAGATCGGCATGCCTTAGTAAAACCCAAGACATCACCTATTGTCCTGAATAAGGCCGTGGCTAAAACAACCATTGCATACCTGATACCCACTTAATTTTTAAAAAATATCGGTGTCAACCGCGGCCAAATTCATGACAGAATCGGACAGAAACTTGCTTGATCAAGAGTTTCAGCCTTTCGATGAAGTCTGAGCTGTGATAAGCTGCCAGCATATGCCGTTCCAATCAATCCTCGTCAGTAGCGGTCTGGTGTGACCTTGTCTCATTAGGAACAGGAGACATTTTGCAGCACTCTGTGGGTGGGCGATCTATGAGTCTTATCGTGCTGACCGCAGCTCTCGTCAGCGACTGTTCAGCGTCCGCGCCCCGTACCGATAATATCGGCTAATCGTTACCAGAGTCCGGCCACCAGCGCCGCCGGCGCAAATGGCGCTCCCGTCTCACACATGGGCGCAGACATTTTTGATGGTCCTCTATTACATTTTTAGGGACGGCTAAGTGTGTAGTTGATGGTGGTAATCTGCCGATCTGACAGGTCTGTGAACGGACGGCATATCTGGTGTCGCTGACGCATTAGGTGCACCGGCAGCGGTTTTTGAAGGGCCCCGTTCGTGACATGTCGCATCTTCTAATGACGAACGGCATATTTGTACGGTCGTTGGGCGGCTGGTTGGACTGTGCGATTCGCCGCTCGTATGTCGCGACAGCTGTGATACCAAGCTCCTATTTTGACCTGATCTTCCATCGCGGCGACGACAGGGCGTCACCGTTGGTCCCTCAGCCGTGAACAAATGCCATTTGTGAGATAATAGGGTTCATTCATTCTTAGCGGAGTGTGATGGCTATGTGGGCAGCCGACAAGACTGATCATTTCCCGCATCACTTGACAAAGAGCGCCAATACCACTAATTATACATTGAAACTGAAATTTCATTTCGGGTGTGCTTAGACCCACCTTTTACTCAAGCTCTCCAGTCCGCTACGACCAGCCAGCACGCCTCACGCCTTCTCTCAAAACCCTTTCTCTCGCCATCGCCATCGCCGAGTCTCCTATCGTGGTCCCCTCTCCCTCTCGCCTCTATCAGTCGAAGTGTTCCGTGCTGTGCATGAGAAGCCGACGGCAGCTCCGTGCCGGTGCCGGAGAGTCTCACCGATCACCGGACAGCCGACAGTGCGGCACTATTAATCACACTCACACTGCACTGGTGCGGGACGGTCACCACCCGGCGGGGTACAGGTCTCGCGGGTTTTAGCGGTAGGTTTTGCACCTAGAAAATTTAGTGTACTTCAGGCTATATCTTCGTCGTCTTAAGCTTTTAAGTGTTGAAGATGCGTTCGACTTGTTGGGTAACAAGCCGGCCATGATCGTGTAAAATGGCTTCATCGTAGATCGATTAGTTTCTGAGATATAACCGGAAATGTAAAAGTGCAAAACCTACCGCTTAATCTCGCGAGACCTGTACCTCACGGTACAGAAGGGTACCCCGAGGTATGGAGGGTACCGCGGGGTACTACAGAGGGTGGGTACTGTGGAGGGTACAGAGGGCACCGTGAGGCAAGGAAGGTGCCGCGGGGGTACAAAACACATTTTCAGCCTTACAGTATCCTCACGCAATATACGCCTACTTTGTGCTCACAAGTCACAGGTAAATAAAGTGAGTGAGGAAAGTGAGTGAGTCCCAAATGCACTGGTAGAGTGTATAAGTCCCACCATGAAGTAGTGACTGACCATGCTGCGAATCTCACAGCAACGAAGATCGGACTTAAAAATGCAATGCTAAAATAGTACCTCAGACACGTGAGTTAATTCGCCAGTAGCGAAACCCCAGGTGTTGCAGATAAGCGAGATTTATCAGACCGGGTATAAGCCGTGACAGCGCTGTCGTTATGATCAAACAATGCAATATGCAGGTATCCATAGCCCAGCTGCATGCATGATGAGGATTGTTATCATGCGCTGGGGGAATAGGCAGCCGTTTGAGTTACGTACCCGGTCGTTAAACCGTTATGCACGCGGCGTCTGAACTGGCACGTGTCTGTCCCGGTCGTCTGTCCCGTTTGGGGAGCGGTGAGTCCATTGTCTGGCGACAGTAGCCGGTCCGGAGTCGTGCCGTCCCTGGAGAGCCATGGCTCTCGACACCGGCCGCCGCCGGGGTCATCCGTTTCACGGCCGGCGCGCCCTGAGAGCGGTGTGAAGTCAGTGCACGTGGCGGACCGTCTCACCGGTGGAGACAGCTGTGACCGAGCCGGCAGTGACCTCAGCCGCCCGTCCCCTCCACAGGGGCGCAGAGGGGACACACACCTGACGTGAAACGTGTCCGGTCTACCCCGGTGGCCACCCAGGCAGCGGCCCGATCTGACCCGCCGGCAGGGGTCGGACCAGCCGGTAGGGCCGCCGAACGACAGCGCTCACTGCTCAGACAGGCACACATTTGAATTTTCGACACTATCAGATATCGCGCTCCCTGGAAGTCATCCAAGAGATCTGCCCGCCAGAAAAGGCAGCGAATGGGTTGTCACGGATGAATAGTGGAATCTTAACGTATCAGATTGGTCAAATAATGTGTGTCATCAATTTCAATGGTTTCTATCCAAAAACGGCTTATCTTGGAGTTAATACTGTAAGATATAACTTTGATCGTTTCAAGTATTCTGTATAAACTTACTGAATTTTGCGGAGACTAAACCTGCAACTGAGTATTTTCATCCAGGACAGTTGAGATCAAACGGACATCGGTAAGCTCGCAGTTGGCAAATGAGGTCCGCAACACAACTCAGAACGTATGTAGATGAACTACCGAGCTGAACCATATAAATCGACCGCTGTCTCGCTCAGACCCTACCCTGCATGAAAGAACGTGTTTATTTCGGGGGAACCGGGAACGCGGACGGGGTGAACGCTCCCGCTCAAGGTAAACACGTGCAACCGCCCGGTATTCCGGAGCGGAGCGGCGCGCAGTGGCCCGACCCGGCGCTCGGGGAGCCTGTTCTTCTGCCGCTCGGTCAGAGGCCGGCATCAGTCACTGTCGCCGCTCGCCGCCAATCGCGGTCGGCATCGGAAGTCGGACACAATTAGCGTCAGTTTTTCCGGGGGCGCGGGCCAGTGTTCGTCTTTGGAGTCCCGCTCATTAGTGGATGCAGCGGACAGCGGCGGCAGCGGACAGCGGGAGACAATAGCGGACAGCAAGCAGAGAGCAGCAGCAAGTGGAGTTGGACAGCACTGGCCGGACAGTGGGGGATGGAAAGCATAGCCTGCTTTCAGCATGAAGGAATAGCGGCAGCGGCAGAGCTGGGTCGCCTGCTGACATCCTCCAGCCCCCTGACTGTATGCTCCAGCCCACTGACTGTATCATCCAGCTGTATGCCCCAGTCCACTGACATCGCGTTTCCCCCTCTGTCCCTCAGAGGAGGCGGCCGGCGGCTCGTCCTCGTGGATCCCCGTGCTGGTGGCCGTGGCGCTCCTCTCGGCTCTAGTCGGCGCCGTGGTCATGGTAGTGCTCATCCGGTGTCGCAGGTGAGGTCAAAGGTCAGGGCGGGGTCAGGGGTCGCCGGGTGACGGCAAGGGCCAGACCTGGAGATGGTCGAGAGGTCAGGATCCAGGGGTAGAGGTTAGATGACCAGTGATAGTCACGTCAGAAGCTAGGTTCGGGGTCAGCCGGTCAGATAAGCTTGTAAACTTATGATGTAAGGTCAACACTAGCTTTCATGTTACGGGATCTGCTGAGCTGATAGGCTCGTTTTTTGAATAGGATGACATATTTCTGCTAGTTTGTTCCGCTCACCTTTGATAGTGCTATAATTATTCATTTCGTACACCATTTTAGTTATATCCAATCCCATGTTTGAGTCTCATTTTAAACCTCACTTTCCAAACTAAAGTCATGGCAATGCTCACTGCAAAACATCATTAACGACCATTGAATGTGCTGGGACTATTCCTAGACGAATCAAACTGCTTCAAGCTTGCAAAAACATGAATGAAACCATATTTAAGTATTGCGGTAGAAGGAGGCAGCTTCGCATAGATTCTACCCGACATGTGTCCCATACTGCCCAAACGCAGCCTTTGGTACAGTGCCGGCACCACACCAGGCAAATCGAAGACACACCGGGCACCGCTCGACCTCCCAAACATGTAACCACACTTTAGCGTCGTCACGGCGGGCTGCAGCTACAGCCCGATACATCACAGGAACCGGCGGGGCGGGCCTATCAGAGAGACGGCCACACAGGCCGAGCGAGCAGCTGGGGGAGGGAATGCAATGTGGGGTCGAGTCGGGGCCGAGTCTGGGGCACCGCTGGACCGAATCTGAGTCGAATATGAGAGCTAATCTGAGTTGAATCAGGGCTGAGCTTGTTGACGATGCTGGGTAGGAGGAGGTGCTCGGGATAGCCTTCCCTCACCACTGCAACAAATTCCCAGGGTTCCTGGTTCAGCTGTATTCCCGATTGACAGAAGCGACAGAATCGGATGCATCAACGCTTCCAGTCCCTGCTGGTGACAGGAGTTGCTGAGCTGCTTGGCCTGTTCTACACCGCTGACAGCATGGCTCAGCGCTGTTAGATGGCCGATATTGGAAATTTACAACTGAAAACGGTTGGAGAACTCGGCTCACCGGTGTTCAAAGTGATACGTCTGCTCAATATGATGGGCAGAGTTAGGCCATCTGGCTACACCTGCATGACCTGCCAGACTACTGGATAGCTGCAGACGATTTAGACCTTGATGATACCCTTTTGAAAGAGCACAGCACCTCATTACTCATTGCTAGCTGCTTTTGCCAAAGGAGCCAAAAATTCACATCATGGAAATTAGTGGATATAATTTCCACTCGCCCCAATTTTTGCAGAGCGGACAAACCGGACTCTACATATAAAGAAAAATTGATGGATTCATTTTTGAATTCGAGTTCCGATTGACACCCACACCAGCATCATCTGAAGGTGGCCCCTTCAGCATCGAACAAAGCCCGCTGTGAGCTGCCGTCAGCTCTCGGCACCCCTCGGAATGCGCCGATGACCGCGGTGTCCGGCTGGTGGCCGGCCATTTTTACGCCGCCGGTGATCGCTCCTCAGCTCTCGGCCAGCTTTGACGAGGGCTCCCTTTCCTGTGGGTGGGGTGGCGTCTCACACACACCACAGACAAACGTCAGCGGCCTGGCCTTGCCGGGAAACAACAATACACCACTACCGCAGCTTACCGCGAATTCCCAAATGCTGCCTCCTCCGCTGAGTAGGATTAGAGGTCTGAATCAGCCGGAGCCGGAGCTGCCGAATGGCGACAGGGTGTCCGGCAAATTAAATGATTTCAAGGCTGACCGTAAATAACCGGCTGGCAGTAGGACAATCCGATGTCCCGTCTACATGTTGGCTGCGGTATTTTGCACGTCCACACTGATGATATATTTTGACCGATCCTCTGTTCCAGATGGCGGGTACTTCCATCAAAAGGTAAGCGTATTTCAACAAAGGACCGTCTTCACTGCAGATATTTTGTGGTGCCTAATGAATGAACAAAGCCTACATGTGTAACTCCATGCATAGTTAACCAGCTTTTTCTTCGATTGGAATCGATTTTGCATTGTCATTTCACCTAATGAATGCAGTCTGTAATTCAATGCTGGTATTGCAAAGTCTTTTAAGGCAATGGAATACCTGACCGTTGTAGTAATTTGTAACTGTATAGCTCGCATTCCTTCACTGGCCTCTGCGATTTCACCGACAGACCTGACGACCCGCGGGTGGCCCATCAAACCAGCCACTGTCGTAGCTCAGTGAGGTCGGGTAGGGACGAGGGACTGTGCTGGAAGCACATACCCTCGGCGCCAGTAGCGGTTACAGTCGGCAATTTAATTCATTAAACGATCGGGGCGGTTGGGTGTTGATACCCAGTTCCATGTGGGTGTTGAAACCTACCCATCCTGAAACAGTTGGAGTGATATAATCAGACGCTTCCCAGTTTACAAACAGGATATAGACTCCCACAATTACAGCAGCGGTCCTGCAGGGTTAGCCCGGATGCTACTGGAACATTTTTTTGGACCGCGAGGTCATTTGATGACTCGTGACCAGGCGTGACAGAGGGTGGCCGGCCCGGGTTCTCTACATATGTAGATGGTCCAAAGACCTCGATGTGCCGTCCAAAAAAAAAAAAAACCTCCGCCAATCTACGCCGTTAGTCCCTTACTTTGTCAGTATCTTCTGTCGGTCAGTATGCGGTAACAGTGAGCGGACCTGTTCTGACCAGGTGTGTGGGACGCTCACCCCTGCACCGGCGCCCGCTGGCGTGCCGAAGTGTCTTCCACCGCCGCCGCCGCCCCCACCCCCCTGGGGCCGGCCAGGCGGCGTCTGTACCGAGTGCAGCTCACCAGCACCGGAGCTGCTCGCATTCGTCAGCTGAAAACGAGCGGCAGCTAAATTGGGTGTCGCGCCGCGCCGGCCGGCTTATCCCAGTCGGCTCATAAATACTCTGATTTAGTGTCGATTCGGCCATTTTTATGCTAATTCGAGCGGGCGGCTCGTCGGGCGGACGGCCCGCTGCGCGGAGCCAGAGCTGCGGCCGGTAATGCGGCTCGGGCGCTGCAAACCGCTGGACGGCCGCTGTCCGGGGACACAGTGTCCCGACCCTCTCCGGCAGTCCATCAGCGGCTCATGGCCGGTCCCTCCTCCGCCAGCCGGACCTCTGACATACAGCTACTGAGTGGAGACTCGGAGCTGCTCAGTGGCGAGCGCTGCAGGCTGGCTGCTGCAAACGACTCGGGACTGTCATATGGAGCTTCACTCCGCGCCGGCGCTGGACCGTTTGACCTCGTCTTGTGACCGCATTCCTCGCATCACATACTCGCACCCTGTGACTGCACCCGTGTCTTTGTTCTGCACCAATTGGTTCTGTATCTGTCTCCCATGCCTTCGTCTCTCACCTCGTCATACATTCCGTCCTTGAGTTCATGGCTGTGAGTTACCATCGATGCCTATGCCTAGCTCCTCTGCTGTTCCGTGTATCCTTACCCATGTCACTGGCATGGGACACTGGTTGGAGACTGTTCGCTCTTTGTTGGCGACTCCTGTTGTTCGTTCCATGCTGGCCGTTCTTTCTCCGCTGCCCTTCGACTGTTGTCCGTCCCCATCTGGCTGTTGCCTGCAACGTCGGTCCGCTTCTGATCGTTCGCTCCTGCCTTCTGACCGTCCGCTTCTGACCGTTCCCTGCCAGCCGTTCCGTATTTTTCTTTCCATACCGAGCGTTCCCTACCGACTGTCTTCTCCTAACCATCCAATCCTGTCTGTTCTCTGCAGTCCGTCCGTCTACCTCTAACCGTCCTCTCGCTGGCCGTTCGGCGCCGTCTTTGGCGGCCACTGAGCCGGCCGAAATCGCCACTCTCGGCGGGCGACCGACACAAACACGGGTGTGCCGGACGGTAACTCAGGCGCTCCGGCCGGCGCCTCCCTGACCCCGCCGAGGTCAGACGACGCTCAGAACGACCGAGCTGACCTCAGAGGACGTCTGGGGACCTAAATGTCCTCGTGGGACGTCCAACGTGACCGCGGTACCCTAAAAAGTGTGCAAGAGGGACCTGCAAGAGGGTCTCTCCTATTTTTCGGAAAATTTAGAGAAGCACCTCATCAAAAGGGACTCTATCCCCAGATAAGACATGTAACAGGTAACTGTCTCAGAAAGGACCTAAGCTGGTTGCCAGAAACACGCAGTCCATGGAAGAAGTGACTACATCATGTGATGACTCCACTCGACTCCATACGATGACCCTCGGCTCCACCGGCCCTATCCCACCGCTGCACCGCCTCGTCCCTGTCCTGTCTCGGCCCCGTCTCAGCTCTGTCTCGGTAATCCGGTGCGACGAATTGACGCCACTGGCGGTCGGTCGAACGCAGGTGACGTCTTTATTGCCTCGCTCTGGGAGCGCCACGGACCGCCCTCTGTCCGGTGCATACCGTGCGGAGGGCCACTCCTGACGACCTGTCACGGGGGAGATAGGGGGAGGGAAGGCATGCGGCGGGGTCACACGGTGGAACGCATAGATGATGATACTGCTGGGAGACTTATGTATTTATGCATTTTTTTAATGAGCCGTCGGTTAAATGCTAGGTGTTAACTAGTCATATGCGTTTCATTTACTTCTTTGCGCCTTTTCTTGATACTAAAATGATTCATTCATTTGATTAACGTTTCTGGAAACAGAAACGGAAACCTGAGTAGCTTTTTATTCGTTTAAATAGACACGCCCTGCCCAATAAGTCGTTCACAATGGAAAAAAAGACCTAAAAACGATCATCATCGAAGACTGGACCATCTAAATCATACCAATCCCCAGTGCGGGCCGTCCTAGTCTGTAAATACCTCAGCTCGGCCCTCCGAAACCCGTCCGGACCGGCCGGCTGCGGCCGGTGCCGGCTCGGGAGCGGGTCCCGGCCGGACCAAATATCGTGTCCGCCGGCCGATAACCGGCCACGAATACAGCCGCCTAATTAAACGATGATTAACTCCGGGAGACAAAATGGCCGGATGATTAGGGACTGGTTTGGTGCGGCCGGGGAGGCGCGGACCGCTCCCTCCCTGCCCGGCGCGGCCGGCCGATCAGACACCGATCGTTGATCAATGTCCGATGATCGCCAGCCGCGCCGCACTGTGCACTCCGTGGCCAAGGTGCGGGCTCCTCTCCCCTCCCTCCCCGGCGGCTGCAGCCCGGCCGCCCACGAGCGTCTCTCTGCAGCGCCGCGCGCCACTAATCGTCTCTGTTTCGGCAGGTCTGTGCCCGCTGGACTCTGCTGACCAGGCCAAGGAGAGCCCGCCGCCGCCGCCCGCCTCCAAGCCGCCCGACGACGGCTCGGCGGTGGCCGGGGCGGGGGCGGGGGCGGCGCCGGGCGGCTGGGCGATGCCCTGGCGGCGCTCCGAGCGGCGGCCGCCGGCGCCCGGTGAGCACGGTTTCGGCGGCGGCCCGTACTCGATGCCCGACCAGGACAGTGTGGTGTACGCCGAGCTGAACAGTGTGGGCGCCAGCCGCGCGGCCGCCCAGCAGCCCTACCTGCTCAACACGTACAGCGAGATCGGTGAGCCGCGCCGGCTGATGCCCGACGGCACGTACGAGAACGCCGGCTACCTGGTGGACGGCCCGGCCGGCGGCGAGTCGGCCGGCTCCGACCCCAGCAGCGCCTACTACTCGGACGCATCGGGCGGCGAGCCGACGCGCCTCAGTCGACGGGGCCGACCGCGCGCCGGCGCCGCGCCCCCGGCGGCCGTGCGCCGGCGGCTGCCGCTGGCCACGCGGCCGGCCGAGCCGCCGCTGCAGCCGCTGCCGCCCGACGACCCGCGTCTCCTACACGCGGCCATCGTCGAGCCGACGTGCAGCTACGACGTGCCGGCCGAGGCGGCGCCGGACGCCGACTCCGGACCGCGATCGGGGGACTCCGGGAACCGCTCGGGCTCGGAGCCGGCCAGTCCCGAGCGGCGCCGGCCTCCGCGGCTACCGCTGCCCCGGCTGCCGGGACGGCGGCCGCGGCCCGCCCCCAAGCGCACCTCTCCGGACCGGCCGCCGCCGCCGCCGCCGCAGCTCTACTGCTCCGAGTACGTGTGACGCCGCCAGGGGTGCAGTAGGAGGACGGGACACCGTGGTGCGGACGCCCAGACGCCCCCAGGGATCGTCTGAGGCGCGTGATACGGACGTGATAGGCCGGCGGCACGCCCCGTCCGCCGGCCGGGCTGTGATGGTGTCTCTAGTCAACCGTCTGTGTCGGCGGGCTCAGAGCCAGCGACGTGGTCCCGCGGACCGTCCCACCAGCGGGACCATCCACCCGCGGGTCACAGGCGGCTGGAAGGCGCAGACCGACCCAGTGGGGAGGAGAGCGGACCCAGGATACCCTGAGAGCGGACCCAGGAGCCACAGGAATCGGACTCTGACTGCACCAGAACGCAGCCCGATCAATCAGGTAAGGGTTAGCCTTGTCTCTAACATTTTATCTCTAGCGTAGATAATCAATTTGTTGATGAACAGTCTCAAGAACCAGTTCATAAAAGCAACGCTTTGATCGTTTCACTGAACTGCTTCTCAACGCAGTAATTGTGTTTGTTTGTTTTGTTTGTTTTGTTGGGTTAGGCCCTTTCGGTCCAATTAGACCATTTCAGAGCCGGAAGGATGATAGGAATTAGGAGGAGACATTGGTCTGGGCAGGCACCCTAGTGAGTCGCCGGGGCTGAGCCCGTCCAGAGGACAGGCCACCCAGCCCCAAGGCACTCACTGCACCCGGCTACGGGGTGCGCTCCCTCGGGAGCAGCGGTGCCGCTCCAAGGGAGCAGCCCGCATGAGATAAGGTTGTCTGTCCAGCCCGGAAGGGGTTGCGGCGTGGAGGAGAAGGATTTCAGTATCCTGAGGATAGAAGCACGGAACGGTGGGAGTAATTGTGTTCGTTATTGACATTTTTGTGTGAGCCTAGCAGGGTTGTGCTTGACTCATGAGTTGAGTCAGAAATTTGACTCAACTCTGACTCAAATGAGTCAGATTTGAGTCGAGTCGGATAAAATGTTGAGCTGTTGAGTTGAGACAGAGTTGAGTCGGACAAAAATATTAAAGCATTGAGTTGAGTCAGAGTTGAGTCAGTAAAATAACTTTTGACATTGAGTTGAGTCAAAAACATTTAGGAACATGAGTCAGCTGACTCATCTTTCTAGAAACAATCTACATAAGCTTTTCATTCTCCCCCTGCTTAACAACTTAGGCCTGGCCCTGCTGCAGGATTTTTTTCACCCCCCCCCCCCCCGCTCAACAACTTTTTTATCTAAGTCAATTTTGAGTCAACTCACTTGACTCAACAAAAAATTTGAGTCAAGTTTGAGTCAACTCATATTTTCATTGAGCTGCTTGAGTCATGAGTTGAGTCAAGGGAAGAAATCAGCTCCTTGTTTGAGTCAGAGTTGAGTCAGGGCTTTCTGAAGTTGAATGATGAGTCGAGTCGGCAAATTTTTTTTGAGTCGAGCACAACCCTGGAGCCTAGTAAGAAGTTGAAGTTGCGATTGAATTCCGGCTACGCATTGTCAGAAATGGATTCCTTTGTAATCGTCTTGCGGAGACAGCATACCTATTGGCTACTGCCGAACATCCTGTATCCAGCCTACATACTTTGGCGCGCATCACTCGAATGCTTCAGGATTCTTCTCTTCGAGCTAGATTTATTGGGTGTGCTAGTAGCAATGTGATTCCTTGATTGAAGAATTTCGATGATGAAGGGAGTCATTGATTTTAATAGGATCAAATGTCAAAAATATGTGTGATGAATCTAGTGTGCCAGGAAACTCGCTTGTCATACCTTGTTGATAATGATAACGAGACGTATGCAATTACGTCAAGACTAAGAGAAAAGATAGGGCTTATAGAACCTAAGCCATCAATATGCATGAATACTACCCGCCAGACAGAGCATCCGTAAGGGGTTGTTCTCATAGTTCGAACTTCGACAGCTGCATGAATATCAATTGGAGAGGGAGGGTAGGTTATGACGCGTATGCATACCTCCTACCTCCTACGTTCATAGAAGGACATGGCTACGGCCTACGTAGAAACGACGTGGCTGGGCGTTGAGGAAAGATGCTAGAGCATAGAGTGGAGATGTCCATGTCAGGCTTCAGGCAAGCTCTCATTTGAACTAAGTATTTTGATTTGCCTGGACAATGGACGACCAAAGCATGAGACCAGCTCAATCGAAGAAGTGCGCATCAACACAACCTCTCCTTTCTTGTTTCCAAGACACGACAATGACAACGTTTAGGTGGCTTCAAGGACAGTTGACAAGTTAATCCTTATCTCTGAGTGGCTGAGTCGAGATAGCCTAACCTCAAACGCGATTATTTCAGCTGCAGACAATTTAATTAGGTAAAAAATAAAGAATGACATGTCTCCCGGAAGTTGAGCAGTACGTAAAACCAATACCAAACGAATAGTGTTTGTTTATTTCAACAACCTGCAGTTACACGACAACTTGTAACCGTTACCTTCTAGCGCACCAATATATTTCCAACTTGTTTATTGCTTTTGATTTAAACTCATTACTCAATGACCCTAAAAAACAGGCATTCCTTATCCCGGCCCTACAAGTTGTAAGCAAATAACACGATCCGCGCGACACAAATAATACATCGGAGTCAAATTAGCCATCACCGCCAGTGTCCCGTTTCGCCCGCATGACGTGCACTGTCCGCCGCTGGGGCCGTGTCCTGCCACCCGGATGTCACACCCTGTGGCCTCTAACGACCCACCCGGGCTCTGCTCACGGTCCGCTAACAAGCCGCCGCCGGGCAGCGGCCACAAACGGCGCCCTAATGCCGTGTCGCGGGTCGTGAGTGCCGGCCGGCCGTCCCACGATTAGCGCACCCGGCCGTGATGGATGTGCCGGCTCGCCGACGCGTCTGTCAATAGCGCAACCGTAGCCGGTCGAGTGGGAGGGCGGCGCCCGCCCGGCGCCGCCGCTACATGTTACGCCGGTGAACCCTCTCATTTGACCGGCCACCCGCGGCCCACAGCCGCTGTAAGTGGCGAGGAAGGCATTCCCGGGATGAAAAGGTACTCTGGCAGGTCATTTGAAATAAAATGTAGTCGTTGAACAGTAGCTATTTGAGGTGTTTTACGAATGGAACCGTTGTCCGTGGTGAGTTTGGTAGGCGTGAAGCTGTGACCCGGAACATTCGGAGTAAATTTGCCATATATCATTACTGAGCTACTGGTATGCCAGTAAATTTTCACCATCACCGCTGCAAATATGCGGTATGCACATTATCCATGTGGTTTGTAAAGTACAAGTCATGCAAATGACGGTAACAAATCCGTCTCGATAATGAGTTTTGCGTTGAACCCGTTCCATTTTTCTTTATTCCTCTCAGTGCCTATAAGGGCTGCCCGTATTGATAAGTATTTTATAAAAAAAAATCATTCAAGTAGGTATCGACAGATACTCTGCGAATATCAAACACATCATAGTATCACGCAGCTGCAGATAAAACTTCAGCATGCAAATCCTGTTTTACACGTGCTTCAACGTCTCTCGGCTCTGTTTGGGTCTGTCTCGAGCGCGACTCGAAGGTCTTACTTCTGACACGCTGACAGCGGGAAGTGTTTGGATTCCTGAACCTCACACAAACAGGTCTCGCTGTCTGCCGGCCCACTCAGCTGCCCGAGGCACGTGCCACGCGGTGGTGCTGTATTTGCAGTTGGCTAGCTATCTTGCTGAGTGATGGGCAAGAAAAACACACTCTGTGTTGTCATAAGGTTTTGCTGTAGACGAGGAAGGATGAGACTGCCTATTTGACGGTGGCCTTTGTGTAGGGCTGTTGTTACAAAGTGACGAATTCTGCATCGTACTGCTCCTAAATAAAGATTTCTATAGCGATGTGGCTTGGCTTCTCTTAGGACTTGCTATTGAATCACTGCATCTGTTTTTGGTATGCACGAAATGACAGCAGCTTAAAACACTGCTTGAGTGATCCGTGTTCAGGCCCTATGCATCCACGTTTCAATGAAACGCGAATTTCGGCACGATTTACATGGCAAGCAACGGAGCTAAAGGCCTTTTGCGCTGGTGGTCTGTCATAAACAAATTGCAACTCTATGACACAATGCCAGTTTCATAAAAGCCACTCTTAACATCTACTTTACGCATTGTTTGACACTCGAGCTACATGGCCCGAATATGACACTTTCCTTTGTCGAGATAAACAATTAGCAAACCTATTGTCCAACGTATACAATGTTGTGTTGAACACCCGTGCTTAAGCACGATCAGTGATCACATTTCGGATACGGACTTAAAAGCGTCACGTTCAACACGTCTTCGGTCAGGAGCGGTTTGGTGTGACGGTGTCAGCCCCCGGTCCCGGTAACCAGGGAGTCACGAATCAGGCCCACTCACGGCCGGGGCTCGTGGGTGCCCGCTGAGGTCACGAGTGCCCTGTTCGTCACGGTGTAGGACCTCTTTATTTCAGACCCCGGGCCCCTGAGGCTCGCAGACCTCTAGACCGCGGGAAGAGCTGATATGATTTGTCAGATAATTTAAGCGTCGGCCGCAGCTGTTGCCTTGAACTTGTGATGACAAAGCCATACGTTTATCTACGATCACGAAGGAAACTGTACGCTTGATTCGTTCCTTCGCTTACATACTTTCTTCGTTCTTGTGTTATGATTTACAAACAGATTAATGCACACTCATTGATTTATTCAACTGTGATGGGATCAACAAGAATGATCAGTGATCGTTTCTTCAAAGGGCTTAAAACTATGCGTGCATAACACACTTTTCATGCCATGCGTCGCTCCCGTCACCTATCGCAGGCTGTTGGCCACGCGTGCCCAGTAGTTGGTGGCCAGTGGCTGCGCCCCCGACCGGCACCGGAGCTCGTTTGTGGTACCGCGCGCTGTTACACACCATTCCTTACCACAACACTATACTTTGTTGAATAAACTGCCCCCGCTGCGGCGCCGGGCATTGAATTTAGAGCCGCGGTGAGTAAAGGGTGCTTCCAGTGCCCACTGTCGCACAATTACCGATAATTGCGCCCGGCCCGCTGGGTGGCCCAAGTGTTAATGGCCCGCGCCCGGACCCCGGCGACCTTATCGTGTTATATTCACGTTTGCAGGCAGTTATTTCCATGTCATTTATGTCACATCCTTGCAAATGATGTGGCCGGTGTGCAATTTAAAGCTCGTATTGGCGAATGTCGGGCAGTTTGATCGGCGACCGCAGTAGTTCGGCAGCGGGTTGGTGGTTGAGGTGCTTCCAGATTGAAAAAAGAAATAATCGAAATGCAGTGTAGCGTAAATTATTTTGCCCCTAGCTTTGTGATTGTTATGAGTGATTCACATTCGGGAACTTCTCTTCATAACTATTCATGCGGGCCTAGGTACATACAATACGTAAGTGTGCGATGATTTCGGGGCAATGGGCTTAAAGTGCCCGAGAGTCGGCTTCCGTAACTGGCCCTGGGACATCAGGTCAATTACTGCAGAGGATAAGCGCTTCTGACTCGAACATACTTCATACTTGTGATGCATGCACATCGACACTTTGTTTTGAATTTAGCTCTGTTTTTGACAGTTCGGGATTTTAAGCATTATATCAGTGATAAATGGGCGAAATTCGCGTCCATGCTATCTTGTTGTTTTGTCGCGACAGGAGTATTTGTTGACCAGTTTTTGTCAGCACTTGATTTCGCCACACAGTTGTCAGCGTTTTTGCTGACAGTTCTTTCCCTTTCGACGATGATTTATGTCTCAGTTCTGCGAATGTGGAACATGAACTTTTGAAGACATACGATATTCATGTGCACGAGTGATCAAGCTCTAAAAGATTTAGGGATGCCTAATGCCTTATCATGTTGATATACACTACAGTACCTATATGCCTAATAAAGATAAAGCACTGCGCACTAGTGATATAAACTGTGATGCTGATAGCATACCTAATATTCTCACCGAATATCTCTGAAAGTTAGACCAAAATGACACTAATTTCCATAGCACGGAGCTACAAGATACAGTAACACCAAATCCTGTTAATTGTCTACGATAGTTCAGACTCCTGTGAGTAGGGGCGCTACCCCAGCCCACCCCGTGACCTGCCCTCCATCTCCGGTCCGTCCGGCCGCTCGGAGCGACGCTCCTACCGAGCGACCCGCCCGTATCAGCTGAGGCCGGTCACCCGATCTCCGCATAACAGGCCACTACATTAAAACGCGCCCATTAGAGACGCTCACATTTCCATAATGAATGACCCGGGCCGTATTTTAACCGGCTCACAAACGTATGCACATTGTACAAGACATCCCGGATAAGCTCGGACCCGGTTAATGAAATTGTGGTTCGCTGGCGTCATATGTTCGAAACATACATTCTGACCGGCCTACTGACTCCCACGAACTGTAGATCCACCCATTGCCCCAGCTGGTCGAAGTGAGCTAATCGTTTAGTCATGAACGCTAACAAACAGTTCGGACTCTGTTGGTACAGCTAAAGTGGCATTGAAACCCAACTGAACAGTCTTTTCATTTATTTAAGCCACTGGACCATTCGTTACGTTGGACATTAAAGATCTCCGTGGTGTTATCACTTGAATAATGATCAACAAATCACGATTAAAATAAATATTAAAACAATCATGAGTGGAGACCTCCAGTTTTGTGGCCCTCGCTCTATCTTCATTTCAGGCGGGTAATCGGGTCCGGGTGCATACTGCCCAACTATGAGTATGTCAAAACTGTTCTTATGTAGGTACTCGGAATACGCGCTGCACCTACAGTGTCAAGGGAAACACCAGGTCACTCTGTATAGTACATGTAATCACAATACCTGCGTGCAAAACCGCCGCTCGTGGACGGGAGCACACTGTGTGGTATAAGTCTGTCACTACACATGCTGCAGGGCGCTCCAGCACGGGCAGCGCCGGCTACAACGCCCGGGCGACTTTCCCGGCCCGGCTAACGGTAAACCACTGCCTTGTCCTCCATCGCCGCTCGATTCGGCCGAACCGCGCCGAGCGCGACATGTCTTGCCGTCCGGCTTCCCCCGCTATCTGCCGGTGGCATCGCATTCTGACGGCACCTCGCGGCCATCATAGGCGGGCCGCTGTCACTGGCGCGCGCTGGGTGCCGCACGCTCCCCGTGTACCGCGCCGTGCTGGCGTGTGTACCGCTCGCTATCGCCGACATCACGCATGGTAACTAGCATATATCTCGCCAGCAAGTGATTCGTCACCGCCGACGCTGAGCGCGGCTCGGCTGATCATTCGGCGGCAGCTGCGGCGCGGACATGGCGCTCCGCGAGCCGCGGAGGTCCAGCCGATCGGCGCCGCTGTCCCGACGACCCCCGATGGGGCGATAGGTACACCGGTGGAAGGCGCTGTGGCGTACTGTCGAGCACCGCTCGGCACGGGTGGTCTGCCAGACGACATCAGTGACATCCTGTCACCGGCGGACTGACAGAGCAGCCGCTGTAGGACCGAGAGCGGAGTCGGCGACATGGACTCCGTTCCTGGAGATGACGAGCGCGGCGGGCTGGACGTGACACGTCACTGACCAGGTGGTGGTGATGTGAGGATGCTGGCGTCACCGTGCCGGCGCAGGTGGTCTCTGAAGGTGCCGCGTCTTCGGAAAAAGCGCAGCCTGCCCGTGTTTTGGTCCGCGTGGGTAGTTAGTAGTTACATCCATCGAATACAGTACAAATGGCCTGTTTCAAACAGATCAGCTCAACGTTTTCCTTTTAATTTCTAAGTCACGAATCATGGTCTGGAGCCTGGAGGTGCAGTAGGTATTTTATGCCAGGATTTGTGAACTGATTATGCAGCAATGAGTGAAGAAAGTGCCGACCTCAATAGGCAATAATTGGTCAATTATTGTCACGAGAAATGCTTTATTAGGACACCTCATGGGACCATCTTTGAACCATTTCTGGTCGCTTGCGATCATCATTCTTACCCTCGGCGAGCTTGCCTGTGACAGCTGAGCCCACTGTGCTGCTGAGGACTTCCGTTGTCATCTCGTGTGTCAGTGTCACCTCCAGAGTGACACACGGTCACCGGAAGCTCCCCATGTTACGCCGTGCATCAGTGTCACCTCCGCAATGACAGTTGACACACGACCGCCGGAAGCTGCCTGCATACGGATACCCGCCGGACCGGAGGACCGTCTTCCGACGTGAATGAATGGTCCGAGAGACACCCGTCCGACCCGGCCCCCACCTGCACAGGCGTCTGACGGGTGTCGGGCCGTCCCGAGACGACCGTCCTTCCGGAACCCGCAGCTCCGCGCGACACGGCGGGGCTCAAACGAGCTTACCCGTGTCGTGCATGAAAATCGGCATTCCACGGATGACACCCGACTTTTCATGTGCCGGATCGCCGGCCGGATCGTGTTGTTTCCATGTATGAAGTGAGATGCAAATGCTAAACAAATATGTAACAGCCGGTAGACAAATAAGTCGGCGAAGTAGAAAGAGGAACGTGAGCCGGCCAACACGATCCGAACCTGCTGGAAGTCCTGCTGAACCATTGATTCGGTTGCTGAACTTGATGATTTCGTTGTCATCTTCCCCAAGCAGGTATAGCGACTGAAGTGATTGCCACCTGGCATCCGGTGCATTGTCATTCTGTCACCCTCTCGTCCGACTGTCTTTCCTTGGAGAGTCTTCAACGTCAAGACCTGCGACTTCAGTCGCACCTCAGTACAGGAGTGACGCGACAGCGGGGGCGGGGCGGCCGGGGACCGAGCTCCGGCTAACCCTGGCCACGGCCGGCGCTCCATCCGTCTCTGTTTGCCGACCGCGGGCACCACGTGACGGCGGCGGCCAATGATTTATACCGTCCGTCCGCCCATCTAAACTGCCATCTCCCGTACGGTGCATATGTGACCGGCGCTCCCAGCCGCGCCGCCGCCGCCGCCGCCGCAGCCGCCGTTCGGCAGAAAACTCGACCCGGTCCGGTCCTGTGTCCCCATCGGTGCAGGCTCACGTCTGGCTCATGCAGATGCGCCGGCTGACCGGCAGGTAGCGCGGCACAGAGCAGCCCGTCTAGTTCGCGACTCTGCCGCCAGGGTGCGGGAGGGCTCCTAATTCACACACTCGCCGCTAGACGGCCGGGCACGTCAGACAGACAGACAGACTGGGAGCTGCTCCGATGATGGTGTCTGCTACCTCGAGAACTGCAGGGCGGTGGAACTATGGCCAGCCCCTCTGGGCATCTCTCGATACGTCTGTGGCAGGTCGGACCCGGAGAGGTCTGCGAGAGTCCCCGGCGAGATCCACTCTCCCACGGAGTCCAGTGTCGCCGGGACCTGCACCGGTCACCGGTGACGGCGCGGAGCGACCCGTGGGCGGGGTGTCGGACACGCGGCAAATGGGCCCATCCATCGCCGGCCAGCGTGCGCCGATCGTATCTGCGTTAATAAAGTCCCACGGCCGGGCCGGCTTCATTCAGAGCGGGGCCGCCGACCGATAGCTGGGACACAGCCGAGACTAATTTGATCGCCGCGCGATGGATTTGTACGGCCGTTTCTGACACATTCAGTGTTCTCTGTGAAATATATTCCGACCTGAGCGGCTACTGTTTGGCATGCACACTAATTAGATAGCCTTTGCACGATACTTGAGAACTGGAAACATGAGAACCGAGCATCGGATGCAACGAGTGAGTGAGAGCCAGTGAATACATTAAAAAGCACCGTGCAACACTCAGTACACTCACTACAAGAGTCCAGGAATACTTCTAGAGCCCTCTCAGAATCCCCTCAAACCCTCGATTATGGGCCATCTTTACTCGATTCTCGCGCTGGCTGAGTGGCAGACAGACTGATGACCACGTCTGACCTCTGTGACCGAGGACGAACAGCGGCCATTCCACCGCCTGTCTCGGCATTCATATCTGGTAAAATACGACAGCAGCAGCTCCCGGTGGCGGCAGGCTCAGAACGTCCGTCCCTCAGCGCTGTACCACGCGACCCGGCTGCAGAGCCACACTCGCTGGCCGCTGTTCATGCAGGAATTAGTCGCCCTTTGTGTGGCTATCGTGTATTGTATTTTCTTTTCCTAGTCTCATGCATATTATCGTGACAGGTAACGTGTCAATGGTGGTTGTATTTGCACTATCGTGAACACATTCATACTGGCAGTCCTCATTTCAATTTGACTACAACAAAAATACGAGCTCTTGGGTCGTAAACTATGATCAGTACCCTCCAAGCACGGATCAAAGTGTACTTATTCTCCATCTCTATATCTAATAGAGCCCCTTGGTCCCATGTCACAACTCATTGGAACTGAATGATTCTGCTCTGGGCGCACCTAATGTTCCTGGTCTGCGGCCACTCAGATTAGGACACCGGTTACGTCTGCCGACACCTATCACGCCCTCTCCATCATATTTCGGTCCCATCTTGACATCCCTCCCCCTCCCAATCCCCGCCCGCCCCACGAGCCTCCCACACAACACACATGTCGCGGGCGTCCCATCACGGATGGCACATTACTCTGTGTCTGGCGCCCTGGGTTCGGAGGCCGGTGGTCTGGAGATGATCCGACCGCACCTGGCTCACCTGCTCTGTGACCCTCGCGAGGACGAGACCGGACGACATTTGTCAATTCAATCAGTGTAGCGGGCTGGTGGGACAGTGGGCTCCTCCGCAACGAGCAGACTCGCTCCCATGTAGAGCCGGGGCTGGCTGAGAGAGACTCATGGTCGGTCTGTTGTAATTTCATGGACTAATATTTTGAATATGATAATCGGAGCGGCTTTTCAATGACAGAAGCAGCGGTTTCGAAATGATAAATTACGCATTACGTATGGTGCTGAGCGCAACAAATTAAGCAAAATACCATCCTTACAGACAAGTTTTGGGTTAGTCATGTCGTCTTCTTTAATTATAAAATTATTAAAGCGCACAAGGCATGATGTATTATTTCCATTTTCCATATTTGAAGGTACAATGGTATGTTTAGCTGCTACACATATGTATTATCCAAACTAAGCACATGCAAAGTAAAGCATGCCCAAAACTACATATAACCCAGCTCGAGCGAATGGTCAGCTGTCCTCAACCGAATCCGGATATAGCTCAAGAAGAGGTCAGTATATGATCATATACTTACAGTATTCGCTGCTGTATTCCGAATACCAATGGCAGTCAAAGAATAAAACGGGAGTCTGAAATTGAACTGACGTAATACTGTCCCGTCAGGCATAACGAGCACACACCCAGCCAGAATTTAATTGAGGTGCTCTCGACTGACTGTGGATTTCTGTCCTTTCTGTTTCAGGGTTCCGGAGGAGGCAGCTGTGACTGTCTGGGCTGTGGGCGGCAGACAGCTGGCTCACCACCGTCGAGCGCAGAGATACGCCAGCTGCAGTGACCCCACAGGTGACCTGTGACCTGTACCGGAGGGTCATCAGTCAGTCATCAGCAGGGCGCCGCCTCTCCGATTGGGGGCGACGGGGAATTCTGGCCAGCCGCGAGAACAGAGGACACAGTCCAAGGTGCTAGGGAGATTCGGGAGCAATCCTGGAACAGGAGAGGCCTCATGGAGGAGCCTCAGAGTCTAGGATTGCGGTATCCTAAGTGAGAGATCTTTCAATGCAGTCCCCTTAGCTGGTGACTGCACACTCGCTACAGCGCAGTCATATTTCAGATGAGATAGCCGTGCCAAACACCTTTGTAAACAGCCTCTGGTTGCTGACCTTTTCTGGGCAAGGCGATCAGAATAAATGAAAACCTTGGCCGATTCTTACCGCGCTCAAAGGCACCTGTTTTGATCAATCGCTCCATTCCCAAACCTATTCCGCTGCATTCCACGCCATATCAAAATGTTGTGCTGAGCTGTGAACTGGTATGCCAGCTCTGGTTATGTGATAATATGTGATTGCGTCAAATGAATGTATGTATATAGTAATACTGAATGTTTCTATTTTGAGAGTGCGTCCGAAATAAATCCAAGTGACGTTATGGAACTCTCTTGACGGCATGTTTTGGGATGGAACATGTGTGCTTCAACAGAAATTTAGCGGCAGGCACGGACGAGGTTTGACATGCCATCGGAGGTTCATATTTTTCAATTCACTGTCCATGACATAATAATCGAAATTAAATAAATTGGGGCATTACCATCAAAGTTAAGAAAATGCTAGCTACATTATCCAGAACACTGATAGACGACTTTAACTTCGTTATGATTGTTGGTCTACGCACTCATATCATCGGACACTATGAGCTATTCGAGAACACCATTTTTTTATCTAACGATTCATTGGAAAATTCTACTACGTGGCGAAACTAATATACAATTGTAAAACCTTACCAATAATAAGGAAGATCAGTGCATTGCGGTAATGACTGACTTGTCTCTAGAGGAATGCAGGCTGTAGTCTTCAAACGTCTTACATTTTGTTCTGTTTCATGTCGTATTACAAACAGTACAGCATGAAGTTTGCATGTCAGCTATTCGTTTCGACTGGATCATGCTTAACATTCGTGTGGATAAAACAGCTCTCCGGACATGTGAAAACGAAACTTTTCAGAACTTTTAACCATTACAGCGGGTGGTCAATCAAACATAAATATTGTCACGGCAGATAACGCAAAACTATTCAAACTCCATACCGGATACATGCCCGCCGCTGTGTCATCTTCGACTGAGGACCCGCGGTCTTACACACCCGGAGCTGAGCCGTCACAGACGCCATGTCTGCCGCGGGGGCCGTCTGACGCGGCTGTGACATTTGTGGCGTGTGCGCAACACCTCGCCGCGGCGCGGTGCCATGTCCACATTATTGATGGCTCATCAGTGACGGTGGCGGAGACGGCGGCGGCGGTGGTGGCGGCGGCGGCGCTTGGGGACGGTCCTCCGACACACGGGGCCGACAGGATCAAAGGGCGGCCTGCCGAGCTTGCAGGAGGTGCAGGATGTGTACATATGAGGATGCAGGATGTTGATGATGCTTCGCGAGGCGCGATCCTCTATGTCCGCATGGGCCTAACCGTTTACGATAGACACGTGATTTTGCACACATAACCCACAGCCCGGTCGGGGAGCCTTCAGTGCGATAAGCTGTTTGTGTTGGCACTGACTTTCAGATCCTTTGCATTGGCATCGTTCGAAGCTTCGGAGAAAAAATCAGATACGAGTAATGTTCTTGTCATTGGTTAATGGACCCATTCGTCAAATATCTAAACATATTCCGCTTTAACTGCTGTATCCAGTCACCACTATTTTCGCCGAAGCATGCACTTATATGGAAGATGCAGCTATGTAGATGCCAGATGCTTGATGCAGCCAATAGCGCCCATGTTTATGCACTGTAACTTCTGGCTACATTTCAAATAAATGCACGCTCGGGACCATACCTGCTATATAGAAACCGTGAGAGCACACCGTCCAGCTCACTTCACCCATTCCGAGCACGCGTGACGCACTGACGAGACTAATTCAATCGTCGCGGTGTGCGCGTGTTCTCCAGTGTGCGAGCACCCTGCTATCGCAACGCATCCCCCAGTACAGCGGCGAACAGCGCAGTGGTCCGCCGCAAACACTGCATAAATGTATGAGTCGTGCCTGGCCCTGCGTGCGTGGTGTGTTTCAATGGCCACCGGAGCGGATTGTTTCAGTCATCGGCGGATCCAAGTCGGGGAGACATTTTTGGCATTTTCCCCCTTACGCAGAGCCAAACATTGAAGAAATTATGAGGCTTTCCTAGCATAAGAGGAAAGCTTGCATGCGAAAACATTCATGTGAAGCAGTTTGTTTTGAATTGTACAGCAGCTCGTAAGGAAGTGCATTCCGAGGAGTTTTCGAAAATCGGAGAACCTATTTGCAGTGTTATGCTCCCGTGCTCCCTTGCCCCGGCCCGCAGCACTCCATACTGCACCTTTGTGGATCCACAAATGGTCTCAGCGGGCTCACTGGAAAAGGGGCCTTTTGAGAATTTTTTTTGGACGCATCGACTAACATCGACGATTTTTTTCGCCAACATTTACCGTCCCACTCAGCATTGCTCTCCATCTTTCTCCCCAGCATCAACAATTTCCTATTCTCCCTCACCACCACCCTATCTCTAGACTGCATTCCTGCAGATTCGACTTCTCTGGGAGCAGTCTGACCGCCGACCGGTTCACCGTCGGAGAAATAAAACAGAAACGATTTCTCTGCTATCGGCACCGATCACGGGCCCGGCTCTACTGCCGCCGCTGGTTGCATGAATAATGTAACTGGGATGGTGAACGAGACCGACAATATAGTGAGCCGAACGGCGGCCAGACGCCCTATAGGACGATACTTTCTGGGTGGGGCAGGTGGGGCAGGCTTCGGAGGCTGCGGGTGGGGAAGGTTACGTGCCTAGTCTGTAACGGACCCCGCCATAGGTACAACAGCCTCCGAGGTTGGTGACAAGAATTTCTTGACGGTTAGGTCCTGAAACAATCTCCCCCTTTACATATTGTCCCAGTAAATTATCCCAGGACTGCTCTCGATGAAACACCTTATAAAACGCAGCTTTGCCGGTCGATCCATTTGCGGCTATTCGTGTCAGTCTCTATCACCAAACGCTGATGGGTCGGCCGGCGTCCTGCAGAAGTGAGGGGTCTGTTTCAGGTCTAGACACAAAGGGACGCAAGGAGGGCGCTGGCCGCTGCCATAAACCATCTAACCGGCTTCCCAGTGCCGACGATCGCTGTCGGAGGCTCCCGGTAGGTACAAACGGACGTCCGGCAGGGCCGCCGAAGGCTGATTTGAACCCTTCCTCCTCCTCCTCCTCCTCCTCCTCCTCCTCTCTCTCTCTCTCTCTCTCTCTCTCTCTCTCTCGCTCTCGCTCTTTCTCCCTTCAGCTGTTGAATCTCCTCTCTCTACCCTCCACTCAGCAGGCGACCCTTGGTGTATTTTTGGCAACGACAAGAGGAATGTTGACGATGCGACAGCCATGCGGCGTTGTGCTTACAATGTCGGTATCTGATCGGCAGATCAGTTTTCGGCATTTCTGGTCGTCTCTGTCATACGGATAATGATTGCTGAACATGGTCGTGAATGTTTAACCTGATCATGGACGTTCCCGGCTCATTTTAATGATAAATCGTTTTGAAAGGGCTGGCCAGACGCTATACATTCTTTTTCTTATCGGTATTTACGTTCCGTGAAATCTTTGGCCGACGTCCATGGCTGCCACAATATTCCTTTATAGGTATTCTGAGCGTGCGTGATTAAGGAATAAAATGGATAAAATAGCAATGCTATTTTTTATTCGTATGAATGATTTCGACCCTAAAATCTGGCCAGTTTATACCTACAAACTGAAATGTTGCTTAGCGTAAGTGTCTTCCACCCACCTTTTCCAACCCTCCGATGCGCTGAACGCTTATAAGAAGCAGTGCGACTGCGGTCCCTGCAGAGGATGCGTTTCTACTCAGCATTGCAGTCTTTCACACTCGTTATAGGACCGGCTGTCAATCTGACTCGATCGGTGTCAGTTATCGCATTTCCAGATGTAAAAAGATGTTTTTACGATAAGTTCAATATTTGCAGTGCTTAGATTCTACTTAACCTTTCTGCAATTTAGCTTAACGGAGGTTCCACTGAATTCATCCTGGTTTTAAAAATGAGCATCGGTGTATGTAGGTATTCACTTTCATTGACTGCCTATCTGAACGCACCAAAGAACACCCACTTCGCTAAAGCGTGCAGATGCTAATCTGGTGTGAAACCGGTGTCTTACACGTTCTATATTACCTTACGCAACACAATGAATTCATGCATGCAACTCTTAAGAACGTCGTTACGGCGAGTTTTCCCTTTGTGAAAATGTTGAGCACGGACCGGCCTGGACTGGAATGTGGGACTGGTTAGCAGACGCTGTAGCTTCTTACCACCGCGCACATAGAAGATAAATGATCGGCCGCTTTATAGGTTGTTTCGCTGGGTCGGGCTGGGCGGCTGGGGGTTTATTTGGCAGCTGATGGATGTCCGTGTCATACGTAGACACCATATATGAGCGACGCATGGGTCAGCACTGACTTCAGAGCATACAATCAGTAGCCACTGTCGCAATAAGCAAATTGCAGCATGCAAAGTCGAACCAGATTTAGAAATAAACGCCATAAACGTACGCATTTATCTCATAGCACTTTCAAAGCAATTTGGATCCATGAATAGATACATGTGAATTACCATGCGCAAGTTACATTAAGATCGATAGGTATAGGTATTATCTTGTAGTTGACAGGACTTTGGGGTGAGTTTGGCCTTTGAAATATATGATCTATGCTGAAGGATAGCTAATCTGTTGCAAAGGCCCTACCTACAATTTTTGGCAAGATACGATATTATCAAAGGAAAGGAGCTATTTTCCAATGACAAATGCTAACATCAAGATACGCGGATATCATAATTCAGAAGCGTCTGCATTTTCATGTTACTCGGTTGATTTTTTTTTTGAAGACATTTTTGCTGTTTTAGCATGCATTGGCTCGTGGAACCGTGTTTGTCGATTGGTTTTGATGAAATTGCGCGTCGCTGTTGCTGCATCCACCATCCTAACCGACCCGCGCCATTCAGTATTCTAAACGATGACAGAAATGGCCCACCGTGGGGCGACTCCGATGCCGTTTGGCCGTTAATTCAGCGACAAAGCAGGATACAAAGCGCTTATTTCAGACGTCTCACCGACGCAACGGCAAATCTGCAAAATACGTTCGAAAATAGTTTGGGGTTTGCCGGTGATTTCAATATAAATGGTTCGTTGGTGCCATCTGGAGAGAATATGAAGTGTGCATGTGGATGAGAGCCGAGATTCGCCTCCGCTATTACCGTTATTGGCCATGTGTTCCCATCAACTCGACTTAGAGGATTGCTAAGCGCCAGGCTGTGCGTTTCTGAGTCATATATCAGCAAGGACTCGCACCAAACTCACATTGAAGCTCAACCGCGCCTTTAATATCATAAAATATATTGCGAATGCTGGATATATTATTGATAACTACGCTGGGGATGACGGCGAGCGCTGGCTACGCCCTTCGGATATGCGATGTGAGGATCGTTCAGGATTAGTTATGACACTGTGACTGCCATTCACAATGGCACATGTTCTTGTTCACCGTGGGCCTTCTTGGTGCTCATTCAGAGAGGTTTAAAATAAACAAACGCTCGAAACGCCAAAAATTACACATTTCCCTTGACAAACTACTACGGATGTTTTGTTTTTCGTTTCTGATCACATACATACATTTTGGCAAACCCAATAAAACACATTACAAATTTCTACATTAGATGTCATAGAGGGAAGCTGTAGCATGTTTAGCACAACGTAAGCTTTGACCCAATATTTTAGGTTAAGCCGTCTCAACGTACATGATCATTTCATATCTCGTATAAGGACTATGATTTGCATACCAAACTGTCTAAACATATCACACTCATTGATTTTAAGCAGATGAGTAGTCAGATGGTTCAGCGCTCCTATCCAATCGGAGATCGCATTGAAAGCGCACTTCATCATATTGTCCTTACGAAGGCATCCTATTACCGTAACTTATGTCAGGACATGGTTATTGGTTACAGCCCCGCACGCTGGATGAAACCCGGCCTTATCCCCGACCGTTTGACTTCTCTGAGCTGTTTGAATGATAAAGTCGCCTTCCGAATCTCATGAGTGCCACTCTGTACGGGCTATCACGCCATCTGTGTCCCGCTTTAGTGCTCCCCGTGTGCTATACTGGGCTATGGATAAGAGTCTTAGCGCTTGGACATCGTACCGTCAAGGGCGAGGTACGCCCCTCACAGGACGACCCGCTGAGAGCAGCGACTAGGCCGAGAAAAGGACTTGGAGAATGGAGATGTTCAGCACCACTAGCCCGGATGACAAACGTCGAATTAGAATGGAGTTCCAGGTGCGAGAAGCGTGAAACATGATATCCAGAGGAATGAAGGGACCCGATATAATATTCACCGGAAAGGTGGAAGTACTCGTAGATGGGATATAGGAAGGAGAACTCACTATCTGAGACATTGGGCTGAGGCAACGAATTAAAGTGATCATCCCACATGAAAAAGTCGTCTAATCAGCTCAAAAGTGCTGTTACGAACGTCGAATTAGAATGGAGTTCCAGGTGTGAGAAGCGTGGAGCATGATATCCAGAGGAATGAAAGGATATTCACCGGAAAGGTGGAAGATCTCGTAGATGGGATATAGGAAGGAAAACTCACTATCTGAGACATTTGGCTGAGGCAACGAATTAACCCTCGCATGTGTGCGGCGTTTGCCAGCTTCTAATGTGTAGGGGGGGGGGGGGGTCGGTTGGACCCCCCCCCCTTGCCGTTTGGCCCCTGATCGAGCTAGAGCTTCGCGGAAAAAACGAGCGTGTTGCCCGTGACGAGAGGAAGCCGATGATACCCAATTTTAAGGTCCTAGGTCATTGGTTGACCTTCCAGGTCAGGTCAATGACCCAAAGTCGGGAAAATCGGGACCTGTTAGAAAGTCGTAAAGTGTGGCTGCTAAGAGGTTTTTCGGGGTGCTGATCACGAATATCGTGTTAGTTTTGATCACAGATGATGTCTTGAAGCATTTAGACCAGGTCGGGTCAGGTCAGGTCAGGTCAACCAGTAGGCGTCGTGACGGGTATTCGTAGTACGTGTCAACCGCCTCTGACAGCTTCGTAACATGTTACGAAGTCACCAAAACTACTTCGTAAATGTTCAAATGGTTGCTAAATTCGAATTCAGCTCCAAAAACTAGCCTAGAAACATGTAAAACTCGAAAAAGTGACCCGAGGTCACCCGAGGTCACCAAAGGTCAATGACCTGACCTGACCTTCAGGTGACCTTGACACACACGGGAGTAACATCAAATCACATGTTTGAACGTTTGAAACCACGAAAAGCTTGCAAACACGCGGCTAGTGCGAGTCGACATACGCGAAATCGCGATTCCGGCCAAACATGGTCTCGGAAAAGAGGTCACAGGTCAAAGGTCATTTGGGTCAGGGTCATGAAATTTTCAGGGTAGGTGTAAAATTGATTAATGCGAGGGTACTGAAAGTTTCGTTGCGATCGGCCGCTTTTTACGCGAGTTATTCGCGAAAAACCATGGGGGGGTCCATCCGACCCCCCCCCCCCCTACACATGCGAGGGTTAAAGTGATCATCCCACATGAAAAGTTGTCTAATCAGCTCAAAAGTGCTGTTAACGAAAACTGAAAGAGCATCGACCACACTGGATTGGCTTTTTGCAGGGAATATCCTTACATTTTTTTCAACCATTTAGGAATACATTGAGCCTGAATGGAAGCCTACGCTGCCATCTGATCCACAAGTTTATGGCCATGATGATTTATGTTGCGATCAACATACATTTTGTCGATCTGTTTGGGTCTAAAAGAGATCGTATAGATAAAAAGGTCTTATCCTTGCAAAGAGACTCGATTGCTATGTCAAACAGCTGGAACTGCAGTGGTTATACCGTTTGCTGCCTAGTGCCTAGAATCCTATTATGAGGATCCATAAACAAACGGATGAAAATACCTAAATGAATATGAAATAATTTACATCATTAAAAGAGATTAGGACACATATACATGTGTATATGTGTATATGTAATACGTTAATATTGTATGATAATATAAAATCGCTGCTGTGCTCCGTTATCAGGTACCCCACCATACTACTCCAGTGGTGCTGTGGACGCAGCCTGTCTCGCGGAGCTGCTCCGTCCACTAACCGTCATAGCGGCATGTTGCTGCCCTGTTTGCAGCCCTGTGCCGACCGGCCGGCCGCGGTGGTCTGACCGGCACTAACTCCGCCATCGACGCGGCCCCTCTGACAGGTTTTACTGGTGCTGGGAGGGGAGCCATGCCGAGGCGGCCGGAGACGGCGGAACGGAGTGAAACATGGCCGGTGCTGGTGGCCGTCATGGGTGGGGCTGGATCCCGACTTCTGACGGCTCCTCCAATCTGCCGAGCTATGTCAGTTGTTGAGTTATTGTGTTTCGCTTCTGAGCTGTGTAGTCCTATCATAAGGCCTTAATACTCGCCAGGCAACGTTTTCGTGCCACCCTTTCAGTCGGTTCCGGGGCCGCCGGTGTACTGTTTATCTAATCGTGATTGCTGATGAACACATCTCAAACCTGGACCTAGCTTCGGGAAATGAATAAGCAGGAGCTCACAAGTCACATGTCATCTCACATCTTACACCGACCGGCACCCCCGAGATCGACTTACCTACACAGGAAGGTTAAACCTCCCCGTCCACCATTGATATTGCCTTGACGAGTCTTCGCTCGATGCCGAGCCACCGACTGTGGATCGGGCACACATAGCGCCACCTGGCAGAAGAAGCATACACTAGCCGTCAGGTGGCAGCACAGTCTGAAGTTCCAGCGATCACAGATGGCGCCCTGGTCAAATGACCGTCTCGAAGGGGTTACGGACAAAAGTACCTACGTATCGCTAAAGTACGTAGGACAAAAGTACGTAAGCAAAAGTACGTAGGATTAAAGTACGTATCGCAGAAGTACGTACAGTATAAAGTACGTATGGACAAAAGTACGTCAGGGACAAAAGTACGCATCGCAGAAGTACGTACAATATAAAGTACGTATGGACAAAAGTACGTCAAGGACAAAAGTACGTATCGCAGAAATACGTACAGTATAAAGTACGCATGGACAAAAGTACGTCACGGACAAAAGTACGTATCGCAGAAGTACGTACTGTATAAAGTACGTATGGACAAAAGTACGTCAAGGACAAAAGTACGTATCGCAGAAGTACGTAGGGTATAAAGTACGTATGGACAAAAGTACGTCAGGGACAAAAGTACGTATCGCAGAAGTACGTAGGGTATGAAGTACGTATGGACAAAAGTACGTATAGCTAATGTACGTAGGGTAAAAAGTACGTATGGACAAAAGTACGTCACGGACAAAAGTACGTATCGCAGAAGTACGTAGGTATAAAGTACGTATCGACACGTACGTATGGACACGTACGTCACGTACAAAAGTCTACGTATAGCAAATGTACGTAGGGTATAAAGTAGGGTAGCCTTGGGCACGACGCCCCAGATAATTTATTTTGCTACATAGGTACCTACCTACTTTTGTCTCACATCACCTGGAAGGCCAAATTTGTGCTCAATGTGTTCTTTGGACATTTAACTTTAAATTCCACCCCTCAAATTCATTCACTTATGATCGGACTCCCAGCTCGGAAGTGCTTTGTGAAGCAACTGCAAATGGGACATTTTGCCCCAACCCCAGGGCAAAACGCCCCACGGCCTGAGGCAAGAAGCCCCATACACTAGATTAACCTTCGCGGGCCCGGGGGGGGGGGCGTTTTTCGCCCCCCCCCCCAGGCGAATATTTGCGATAGCTCCCGAACGCTTAGGGATAGGACGCGAAACTTTCAGTACCTTTTCTCCCATCAATTTGACATCTTCTGAAGTAAAAAAAAATTGGACCTAGCCCCATTGATGACGTCACAAAGTCGATTTTTCTAGACCCCTGCACGGCAAACTTCGGTGTCACAGACGCGAACTTCAAATAGCTGCTAAAAAATAGAGTTTTAGAGATAAAGACAAATTACGAGCATGGTTGTGTAGCATTTGACCTAGAGACAAATACAAAAATAGTTTTAGTGACCTGAGATCAGAGGTCAAGTCAACGACCCCGAGCTGTGGTTTTAGTTTTTCGCAAATAACTTCAACAAAAATGGTCCTAGAGCTACGGCAGTGGTACCATCGCATTTGCCTTGTCAAGCCGCGTCGAATGATATATATTTTGTTTGGAAAAGGGCAAGTTTTATGTTGACCTTATGTGACCTCGGAATGACCTTAGGTTGACCTTGACACATCAAAAGTCGTTTATGATGGATTCGTACCCGCTGATCACGAACCTGGCATCTATTTTCCTCTAAGCCTTTATTTAGAGCCTCCGGATGGCAAAATTGTCTTATTTATTATTACTAACTTGAATCAGTGAAATAGACTCTAGCAAGGACTCTCTTCTGTGACCTTGACCTTTGAGCAGCCTTGTATCGTAAGATAAACCACAAATAGGGACCTGATAAGCCTCAAAACATTTCAAAACATCTTGGAAGTTGACACACAAGATGTACGAAAAAGTGCAAAGTTTGAGGTCAATTTTTAACATGACCTTGACCTTGACCTTTGATGTTGAGCATATTTTCGGAATTCTCAGATTCTCTTCTTTCGTTTGACACCCAATTTTGCCGGTTTTATGCATCCTGCCGTCCTCTAGAACGCTCACTTTGAGATCACAACACATGTGCCGGTTTTTGCCTTTGACCTTGACCTCTGACCTTGAAAATTGACCAGAGGTAAAAAAAATTTGGGTGCTTTAGAATCGTCTCATAAGGACCTTTCGTTTGGTATCGCTTTTGTTTGCGTAGCTCCCTTATTTACGGAGTTAGACAGGGGGGCGAAAAACGCCCCTCCCGGGCTGCGGTGGTTGGAATTACCCCCCGGGCCCGGCCGGATTAACAGAAGAGAGGATCTTTCCCCAGAACCCTGCCAGTTCCGAGAAACATCGGTGAGGCGTTTTACCTCGGCGGGGCGACTTGCCCTGGTGTACCCTACGTGTGGACAAAAGTACGTCACGGACAAAAGTACGTACAGCAAATGTACGTAGGGTATTAAGTACGGCCCTCCAGCAAAAGAGTGGTTGGTTAGCCTATGTGCTTTTGGTGTAATAACTTCGAATGACAGGGACACTCCTGTAAAATGACTCAATAGAAATGAGAAAAGGGTTCGTGCACACACTTCGGCAATGGTTATCAACAGCCATTAGACGTATTCGTCAATGCAGATCGCTTATTTTGATGTTGGCAACCAACGTACCCCACCCTTGGGTTAAGTTGATCAATGTGTAATACCTTTCTTATTCTTTATTTAATGAGCATTTGTTACAGGGCAATGGCATAGCAAAATTTCTTGATGAGTAAATGGGCGAAATGGACAAAGCTATATCATTTGGTATATGAATTTTTCATGAGTTCCCTGTAGTATGGCAACAGAGCAGCAATAAAGAAAAAGTGGTTCAACTTACACTACTACACCCTACTTCTAGCATACGTACTTTATACACTACGTACTTTGGCATACGAACCGTACGTACTTTTTGCATACGTACTTTTTACATTACGTACTTTTGCATACGAACTTTTGCGTACGAACATTTGCGTACGTACTTTTGGCATACGTACTTTATACACTACGTACTTTTGCATACGTACTTTTGCGTACGAACATTAGCGTACGTACTTTTGGCATACGTACTTTATACACTACGTACTTTTGCATACGAACTTTTGCGTACGAACATTTGCGTACGTACTTTTGGCATACGTACATTTTACACTACGTACTTTTGCATACGTACTTTTGCGTACGAACATTTGCGTACGTACTTTTGGCAAACGTACTTTATGCACTACGTACTTTTTCAAACGTACTTTTGCGTACGAACATTTGCGTACGTACTTTTGACATACGTACTTTATGCACTACGTACTTTCGCATACGTACTTTTGCGTACGAACATTTGCGTACGTACTTTTGGCATACGAACTTTATCGCCTACGTATATTTGCGTACGAACATTTGCATACGTACTTTTGTCCTACGTACTTTAGCGATACGTATTTTAGTCCTAAAATCGTCTCGAAGCGACGCTCGGCTCAACCCCAGCAGACAGGGCTTATGTGGCCTCATTTTGCACCGCCACCATAGCTATGCCAATTTAGTCAAAACACTTTTTAACGCTTAGGTCAGGCTGAGGTATAAAACGGTCAGCATACAATGTTCCGTTCAGAGTGGCTAGTCGATTATCCTCGCGGTATTTCCTATCTACCGTTCTTCTTTGTCTTGTTTCGCCGCGCAGCCAAAAGATTCGCAATTAGATTCTTCAGAAAAAACTTACTATTCGTCGTGCAACGATATCCAGAAACTACGATAAAATATCTTGTTGGGTAGGAAAAGCAGTTCACAATTGACTGCAAACAAAATATTGCAACACAATGGTAGTAAAAAAGAGTAGCCCAAGTGACTCGATACTCAAACTACCAGCAAGTCATTCGTCGTCTTCCATTGCCCTGAATTTCACTGTCCAACCATCAATGTGTCACCGTTGATTCACTTCCTGAAACACCTTAGCACTTTAACCTCCCCCCCCCATACACACATATTTACCTACATCAGTTACACCGATATCCCTTTTCTACCACAGCACCGTAACACATCACCGCACCACTCCCCCTCCCCCTTCGGTCACCGACTGACAGTTATTCTGCGCTACATGCCCCGCAGCGGTTGACCCGTGTGACCTTGACCGACTCGGCCTGGAGTGTGATCTCGTATCCAATCAGGGAGCGCGTCGTCCGCCTAGCAACAGGACGCTGTGAGGAAGTGAAACATATCAGCTGTGGAGAGGGTATCGGCGGGGCAAGGGATATCGTTAAAATTTTGGAACGCAGTTTGGTGACTCGTCTATGTGTGGATTTAATGTTACAATGAAATGTTGCCGATCATTGAAAGGCCTGAGGTCACTTCTACTCATCACAAGAAAAAATATGTTTATAAAATTCCATCAAGTTAATGTTTCATATACATGCAGAAATAAGGGGTAACCACAAATCGGACAATACAATAAACGGATTGTGCTATGCAGTATGCACACATTTCAGGGGGCTGTGTATAAAGGTAACCGGACAAAAGATCGTAAAGCAGAAGATCGTATGGCAGAAGATCGTAGGCAGTTGATCGTATGCAAAACATCGTAATGGATAAAGATCGTACGACATAATGCTCGTATGGACAAAAGATCGTATTCGCTTAAGTTCGTCAAGGAAAATGATCGTATGTCAAAAAGTCGTAATGGATAAAGATCGTACGACATAATGATCGTATGGACAAAAGATCGTATTCGCTAAAGATCGTCAAGGAAAATGATCGTATGCCAAAAAGTCGTAATGGATAAAGATCGTACGACATAATGCTCGTATGGACAAAAGATCGTATTCGCTAAAGATCGTCAAGGAAAATGATCGTACGCCAAATGATCGTATGAGATAAAGATCGTACAGTCAACATATGGTATTCACATGGCAGGCACCGTTCCGTGCTTCTATCCTCAGGATACTGAAATCCTTCTCCTCCTCGCCGCAACCTCCCTCCGGGCTGGATAGGCAACTTTATCTCATGCGGGCTGCTCCCTTGGAGCGGCACCGCTGCTCCCGAGGGAGCGCATCCCGTAGCCGGGTGCAGTGAGTGCCTTGGGGCTGGGTGGCCTGTCCTCTGGACGGGCTCAGCCCCGGCGACTCACTAGGGTGCCTGCCCAGACCAATGTCTCCCCCTATATCCTATCATCCTCCCGGCTCTGAAATGGTCTCATTGGGCCGAAAGGGCCTAACCCAACAAAACAAAACAAACAAACAATCACATGGCACATGGTGCAGCCCAACTCCAGCGCATACAAAGCTTATCAATTTCTATGTTCGCTTAGTAAGTGGCCGTCGTAAGCTCGACCATACATTGATGTTATTTCAGAGCTTAGATGGCTCAATGACACCTAAAAGCAACGCGTTGTATATGTGCCGAATAAATGAATGTATGTGCTGCCGTTTTCATGTACCTATTTGAAGTGAATACAACTAAACCCATGTTCCTCCCCCCTCCCCCACCGCCTGGAAGGTTAAAATGTTGCTTAAGCGGCTGAAGTAAACGGCGTTAAAAATACTTTTTCCTTCGCACTGTTACATTTTCATGTAGAATCGTCATCGCTTTACGAGTCATCAACAGATGTTTATCGCGTTATCACTATCGAAGTCGCAATCCTCCTAGTTATAGGATCCTAGTTTCAATCCAATCCTAGTTATAGGAGTCATTGTTATCGAAGGCCGGTTGAAGATGTCAATTGTCCATTATTGGTAATAACCACAAACAACTTGTATGCGATCATTTCTTTTGACAAAATGCAAAATACAAGCCGTTCAAACGACAAACACCCGGCCAGTTTCCCCGATAGCCTGCCTGCATCCTAACGAAAGCTCAATGCCCGCGGCCCGCAGACCATATCATGCCACTCTGTTCGCTCTGGCAGCTTCTAGTTCTCTGCTCATACTTCCAGCCGTTATATTGAAAAGACTTCGCTTCGCTCGCTGCGCTCGCTCGCTCGTAACAACACTATTCTATACGATTATTTACTTTACGAACGTAACGTTACGATCTTTTGTCGAGCGCTCTTTTACAACATATGATCTTTATCTTACGATCATTTTCCTACGATCTTTTTTGTACGAGCCATTGCTTTACGATCTTTTGCTTACGATCCTTGGTCGTACGATCTTTTGCGACATACGATATTTATCTTACGATCATTTTCATACGATCTTTTTCATACGATCAATTGCGTTACGATCTTTTGCTTACGATCTTTTTGTCGTACGATCTTTTACAACATACGATCTTTATCTTACGATCATTTTCGTACGATCTTTTGCATACGATCAATTGCTTTACGATCTTTTGCTTACGATCTTTTTACCGTACGATCTTTTACAACATACGATCTTTATCTTACGATCATTTTCGTACGATCTTTTTCCATACGATCTTTTGTCTTACGATCTTTTGTCACGTAATCGTGTATAAATATTGCCGTGCTCTGTAATGTTCAACACCAGGTGGTGCTAGTGCTATGCAGGTGGCGCTGAGGTCAGGGAGCTGTGGGATCCCTATTCGAGATCGGCTGATCAATTGTCATCTACCCACAGGCCACAGCTCACAGCTTCCTGTTTCAATAGAGACTCTGGGACATTTGCTTCGAATGGCTTCAGATATAGTTTCGAACGGTGTCGAATTTATTTTGTGAGATGGCAACCTTGCCATCTCAAGCAAGCAAATGCATTCCTTGCCATGCCAAGAGGGCTTGAAGGGGCTAGTTCAAGCAAATTTCTGGTTCAAGCAAATTTCTATTTGCTTCAACATGCTTCCTTGCCTTGCATGTCTTGCCATACTATTGACCCTTGGGTCAAAAGTATGAGCTTGATTGAGGATGTGTCGTATCTATACTGACCTCCGTCATTTCCCTGTTGACGGTGGCGAAGGTCGCATGTGGCGCTTCACTGGACTATAACTGAGTACACTGACCCACCTCATGAAGGGGTTGGCCCTGAAGACGACTTTCCATATCACCCGAACACGGTCCACAACGGGACGAAACTTGCATAGCTATGTGATTGGCAGAGGTGAAGACCCTGTCCCTACCACCGGTTTTGTAAGATTATGAACGTTCGCTACCGGTAGGTAACACAAACACACCGATTACGTACCTATCTGGTCTGACCTCAAACAATTGCGATATTTGTATCAAGCGGAAGATCAGATTTGGACTATTCACTCAGTGCCGTTCTATTGGATTATGCTGGAAAGAACGGAAATCCCTAAATGATAAAAAGTGAATCACCTCAAAAGCCAAATTTTCACAACATTTTTAGATTGTTAGGGTTCCCTTCATCATTTCGTAACCCTTATTACATTTCTACAACACTTCTTGTGTGTGCGGGAGTCAGTACCTATTAATTCAAACCACCTAAAAACATAATAATTGACCTTCCACGGCCTGTCTGACCCGACACTGACCTGACCTGAGCAGTGACGTCACCGTAGACTAGCCGACGCCCAGTCCCGAGTCCCTTAGCTGTGACGTATTAAATCTCACATTCAAGGGTCTCAGGGAAGGGGAGACGGTTTTGTGACGTAAGTGGCACAGGGCAAATCATTGAATGGGTTCTACAGTCAATCATGTAGCTCTTCACGACTAAGTGACAGATATCTACCACCACTTACCAGATAGGTACCTAAAACTAGCCTCTTTATGCCCTAGTCGCCATGATTTTCGCGAGCTAGCTTAAAAGTCATTAGATAACAAGTTGGACCTCTGTCATGCCTCTGTCGCCATGCTTGTCAATGCTGCGGTGTTTTATTGCGCGGCGTCAGCTGGCTTTCCGTGGCGCCAAGTGGCGTTACGTGGTGCCGTGCGGCGTTCGGCGGAGCGGTGGCGTTCTGTGGCGCACCGTGGCGTTCGTGGCGCGCTGCGCCGATCGGCGGCGCGGCCGCCGGGGCGCTGACCGTCCCGCTCCGCTCAGCTGTTGCCACGGCCGCCGGGTTTTTCCTCCTGCGGCAAAAACAGAGGATCGATGCTCGGAGCCGGGAGAGTTTTTGGCGGCGGCGTGCCGACCGAGGCCGACGCGCCGCTCCGGGGCACCTGGGACCAGATCTGGGTCCTCGCAGACCGGACCGGCCCGGGTCATACCAGACAGACCCTGGCGAGGGCAGATCGGCGGGATGGTTGGGTGTTAGAGGGGTTTAGGGGGCACGAGACCATCGAACCGGAGAACAGGCGAGGCTTTCAGCTCCATACACCACGAGTGGAAATGGACATTTGCCTGACAAGGGGACTGAACAAATGGAATCGACAAGAACGCAAAGCGTAACACGTAAAAACAGGTTTATGAAATCATGTAGGTCATTCTCTATCCCAAAACATGGCGCTGTCTCTCCACGATGGATTTTGTTAGGCTGTTAAGTGCACTGGTTCAATTCGAACGGGGAATATTTGTTTCTGGTCCCTAAAAAGCTGTTTCTGGCACCTAATTGCTGATCAGCCCCAAAATGCTTATTCGACCCTAATATCTGAATCTGGCACCTAATTGCTTCCACACAGCCTAAAGTTGCCAGATCGTCTAGTTGAACTCCGTATTTGCTGTTTGCTGATTCAGCACCAAAACCAAAACATCCAGCACCTATTTTATTCCACGTTTGCCTACCTAATTCGCATAATCTTCCTGATTTTATGTATCCTAACAAACATGAACGTTGCATTCGGTGATGTCAAGTGCCATTTTTGCCAGTGGAGATAATGATTAATGCCATTTCTAGCCAAAAGAGAATCACTAGCCAGCTATGGCGCAGCATAGCAAGACGCTCCTATACCAGCCCGCTATGTAGAGACTAGAGATTATTGCACCCTCAGCCATTTTAACGTGAAAAGTTTGGATCCGTCACTTCCAGCCAGGCTCTCAGGTCATAAACTGGAGTAAAGCAAAATGTCAACTCTGAACAGACATGCCACGCAACCGGCCCTCTTTTCAATATTATTAGCTTTCTGCAATCATCGTCTGACTCCATCTCGATCAAACGCAGCATCCGGTTTCTACAGGGGCGTTTGACTGACCGGCCACACAATAACCAAAAACAAAATCAAAGCTTCATGCACACATAAGTAAGAAACGGATGAAAAAGGCACAACCACGGCACAACTCTGCGCGGCAAACAACGGACAATGTCCCACGCAAAAGATCTCGCGTTTCTTCAGCGGCCTTGAACGGAATGAAAACATTACATTTCTTTTTTGGAGCTATTTGATGACGTCAAAAAATACAATACCCGTTTTAATGGTCAAAATCGAGGCAATTACTCACAAAAATGTTTCCCTTTAAGCATTACAAATAAATAATTTAAAATATTTAAATGACATTGTTTTTTTCAAACAAATCAATTCTATCAATATTATTTGCTTACTTAAACGTCATATACAATGCTGAGATCACTACGGGGCTGTCTTAGAGTGTAGCTGCACTGGCAACCTTTAGGCTAGACTCCAGGGGTCATTATACCAGAACAACATGATTCTACCAGCCAGTAGTTCATTTTTCTACTAGATTGGTGCTACGCTCAGCATTTAGGTGCCAGATTCAGAAAAAAGAGTAAGGCGTACCGATGAATAGGTGCCAGAAACAGCTAATTAAGGTCATTTTCCATGATTGGTGCTGGTATCCACCAAATAGGTGCTGAGGACCAATTTTGGGGCGAGTCAGCTTTTAGGTGCCAGAAATAGCTTTTCTGGGACGCAATTAAATGGCGTCCAATTCGAACAGCTCCTAACGTGCCATAACCCCCAACTGTAGCTAACCATTCAAATCCGATAAAATACGACAGCTGCTTCTTAATTAGCCTTCCTCCATGCTACAGACCCACTCTACCCAAAATCACACAGCGCCTTTCTCACCCTTTCGTCATCAAACCCACCAGTTGGATACTTTTCTCTCACGGAACGACGTGAGCGAACTTTTGAGGTGGCGCAGCTGCGACGAGGCCGGCGCGGAGCCCCGGGGACGGTTTCGGCTCAGATGCGACAGTGGCGCGAAGGCTGTGGCTCATTCAACTCGACGTCAACAAAAACAAGGCACGCATACCAACCGCATTTAAAACGTTTTCGCAAAAACGCCGTCGGCGCTGTAGCCGGAGTGCCGGGGCGCGGGGGAACAAGGCGGAACGAACACAACAAACGGGGAGAGGGCACACATGGAGCATCTGCTGGGAAGGAGGTTGGAGGGGTCTACGTCAAAGCAAGGGTTAGAGAGGAGAGCATTTTGGCGGGAACGGATGGCCCGGCAAAGGCTCATGAGATTGGAGGGCTGACGGCCTTGGGCGCGATGCGACCGTTGAACGGTTTTAAGGGAGCTTAACTGAGCAATACGTTTCGAGGGCTGCTCCGTTGTTCACTACTTCTAACAACACAACGGATCAATCAGCTAAAGAATGCAGGAAAAGGTTTTTTCCCGTCTCTTGGAATCTTGATGGATGTGTAAAAGCAGCCAGCATACGAATGCAGATCGTAGCACTCGGGATCGAATCCTAGAGCACATGAGGGAAGCGTGCCAGCTGTCTAGAAAAGAGTGGGACCACCTAACATAGAAAAGCGCGGGAGTAGCATGTAGCTGGACTTCCCAGAAGTTTAACACTTTTCTTAGAGGTTACCGCGTTTGCGATGACGATGGACTTTAGTATGTGGTAGGCTTTAGCGCTAGATGCAGCTGATCCGTACACAAAACACAGAATTACAGAGGAAGGAGGGCCAGAATGCTGACCGCGCCCCAACCGTCGCCGCTGGACTGGGGCTGCAAAAACGGGCCGATTCACTGACAAAAACGGCGGGTTTTCGGAGGGGTGTCCACCTGGAGAGGAGAGGGGTTCATCGGACCCCGCTGGGAGGCGGGCACGGTACAGACGAGCCGCAGGGAACCGACGGAACGCCGGAAAACACGGCGGCCAGGCTCAGAGATGTGACAGTAGGGCAGAGAGCAGGGCCTAGTTCATATAGAAAAGCCAGAAAGCAAGTGTCACTTTTCCAAAGTGCCACCTTTCAAAGGGACAATTTTGGTAACAGGCATTGGTGCCGTTGTGTAATGGTGTGTAATCATATCTAGAACTGATCATACAGCATCGCTTCATCGTCAGCAGTTTCCAGGGGTGAGCAGCCGCTGCGGATCTGCGAGACAGTGGTCTGTCCCCATCGGTCGAGGTCGTCGTGGCCAGGGGTGTTCTCCAGATGTGGGTGATGCTTGGAGCGATCGAGGGTGAGCCGGCCGGCCCAGTGTCTGATGGCGATGCGTGCACAGGCCAGGTCAACTGGGATCCGACGCTGGTCGCCTGATGTTGCCGCGATGTTTGCTAGGCGGTCCGCTTCTTTATTACCCTCGACCCCCGCGTGGCCCGGGATCCACTGGGGACTGATAGCTCTGCCCCCGGCCGCGGCAGAGTGCAGGAGAGCCCAGATACCCTGTGTCACGGCCGATTCCTGCGCTGCCGGGCCTCGGCTGAGCAGTTGGAGGCCGGACAGGGAGTCCGAGCAGAGCAGGACAGACTGAATGGCAGCGAGGGATGGCTCCGGCAGTCCCAGGAAACATTTTATCGCCTCCGACATCGCCGCCAGCTCCGCCTGCATGCTGCTGCATACGACATCTGCCGGTATGGTACATTTGATCTTGCGTCCCTCACGGTGCAGTTCGAGGAGGGCTCCTCCGCCGCCTTTCTTGGTACCGTCTAGGGCAGATCCATCAGACCAGATTGTGAGGTCTTGATTTGGGTAGGCGGCCAGGGCCTCCAGGGTTGCAGTCTTCCGTAATTCTGGTGGGTCAGTCCTCTTGGTAGGTTTCGGAAGCTTCAAGCCGAAGTGGACGTTGGTGTTGTACTGCTTCCACGGTGGTTCTCCCTGGTGCAGTGTTAGTGGGGCTACGAGCACTCCACCCAGTCCAGCTTCCTCGCACACCCACTTCCCCACTCGTCGGAAACAGGGTCGATGCTGGAGGCCAGCAACGTCCTCATCTGGCGGCGACGGCGCCGGCACTCCCACCTCCTGGGCTTCCTGTTTCTTTCGCATCCAATGGAGGTGGGCTCTGTACTGCAGTCTAGGTGGCGGTGTCTTATCAATGAGCTGCCGAGCGGGATCGTCCGGAGGGAGTCGCGTCAGGCGTCCATACTCCCGGCCTGCCAGCTCCTTGGCCCGTACTGCCAGCTCCGGCTCTCCCTTCTCCAGCAGCCGCATGCTGGTACTATTCAATCTCTTTTGGACTCAGACGGGCGAGTTGGGAGAGCTCCATATTCAGCTCGTCGCGCCCGTCATCATCAATCTGCATTCTGCAGCTTTGTCTAAAACGGTTCCATGTGTGTTCCAAGAGCATCTGATGGTGTCGAGCCACATGCCTGTTGAAGGTGTCACCAAGCTTCAACTTTATAGGGCAATCACTAATCCATGCTCCTTTGATACAAATGAATTTTCACTTGCAATGTAGTCCAAAGAAAATGCACTTCACACAAAACAGGTTTATGAGGAGGCATTCGGTTTCAGATCATTTTTGTAGGTACTGTTTTGTTCCTGCATCGTCTATCGTGTGGTCTCGCTTCGATCATGGATTGTTTTCCTCAAATATCTAAGATATTTCACTTTCTTACAAAGGTGATTTTTGCCCTTTTTCATAAACCACAGCTGTTTATTTTCTTTCCCAGTCTTCATGACAAGCACAATCCTGGATCATTTTTTATCGCTAGCCAAACGCACGGAACGACTAAGCTGAACCCACGCTGACTTTCCGTTATTCATAGGAATGGATATTTACTTGAAATAAATAAAAAAATATACAATTTGAACTATAAATAAGACCAAAGCAACGATATTTAGTCAATTCAACGCCAACAGTATTTGGATTTAAATGCCGTCGCAGCGCCAGAACACGGTAAAAATGATATAAAAATATCCTATTTCACGTGATTCATCAATCTGCTGTACTACTTCATCCAGTTTGACCAAATTTGTCAGGTGATGACTTGGACTGTCACGTTCTCAATGTGACTCACATGTACCTCTGCTAAAACGATTTTAGCATGATCCGACTCAGAAATGTTCATAGATCATGTTTGATTATTTTCCCTTCTCTGATTTGCATACGACGGAAATAAAGTTAAATGCTTTAAGGACAAGACGACTTTTTCCACTCATTTATAGGTAAATGACGTCACGGTGACGTCATCGGCTGCCCGAACATTGCAAAACTTCAGCTTTCAATTACGCCATGTGTTTGTAGCACAGGGACAAAATCTCAAAACAATATCTCAAATATCAACGACGTTACACTGCAATTCATTAAAAAGGTACCATTCTCCAAAAAAGGTGAACCACGCAGTTGCACGTGCTCTGGAAGTGGTGCAACATTAGTTAGAGGTGCGCACCGGTCAGATTCGGATTCAGCGGTCATTTTTGTCCCAGAAACCACCCTTTGCTAAGCTCTACCCAATTTTGCGTTATTCGGCCCAAAGTTGGGCCTCCTTCCCCTGACTACTAGGATAACGGTTAACTTTGTAAATTCAGTGACATGGTAAATCAATGCTCCCTAATCATCTGGACACTGAGCGATGTTTATTTTTTTACGAAATACGTATCTATAAACTATGTATGGTTTCTGCAAGACATTTTCGAGTCCATATTTTTGCAGTCACGTTTGGCCAACTTTAAGTACTTAGGCATCCATCGCATAGGTATGTCAATGAGGACAAAAATAGGATTGTTCAGTCGAGCAACGGTGACGCTCGTTGCCATGGCGAAGTTTTTACATGCCTACTTTTTGTCTAAACATTCACGGTAAGCCATCCGGATCGTTACATAATGACTACCGGATGACCCAGTTGCAATGAGTGACATGGGACTTCCATAGGTAGGTGTGTGATGGAAATAGCGATATGAAACATTCGCCGTCTGTACATTTGGAAAACAAGGATCGCCAGTCCGTAACTCATAAGGTTCAAAGTAGGCAACCACAATGGGATGAATACGTTTTCTTCCTTTCAATGCTGGAGTGTAATTAACAATGGTTAAAGTTATATATTATCTGTTGATTCACTTATAATTTTGACTGAGATCTATCTTTTAGACCGGCGCGGTGGTAAGAAGAATGGAACTTGGTCTGCAGGATCTGGGGACGTATTTACTCAGATGATGGGCAATCAGGTCTTTTATCGAGAAGAGTCGAGCTTCGCTATTACAACTGCATTTACTTTCTATAAAATATCGTAATAGCTGGCGATGCTTTAGGTATAGAATGAACAAAAATTAATTTGCATGTTGGACTATGAGCATGATTTTATAGAGCCTCGTTGTCAGTTTGGATTACCTACCTATGTAGTGTAAGCGTAACTGGTGTATGCCATTTAACAAACAAAAAACAAAAATGCTTCTTGAAACAACCCGAAAACTATTGCGAATGCTTGAAGACATGGTATAGGCGTTGCCAAGTTTTAGCGCCAAAAAGTTAGTTATACGGGAGTAATACGGTATTTTAGATATGGGTAATAACTTGACGCTATTTTTTGACGAGCCTGATGTCCAAGGACGATTGTTTCGAGTTCACGGTTTCTTTATATCCAGATTTGCCATGTGTGCATCCATAATGACACGTGTATGTATCGTTTGCTGATAGTTTGATCTTCAATTATGTTTTTATGTACTTGGTAATGTTCGAAAAGACGGACAAAGAGAGCCGGAGCTCACGCTAATCAAATTCAGGCACCGATGTCCACCGCTGCCGTCTGATCGGGCAGTGCCGATTGCAGGGGGGTAATCGCGGGAAGAGTTCGATGCCAATGTTTGACGTGCCCATCTGAAATCGGACCGTCTGCCTGTTAATGATTTTCAGACATCTGTAGTTTCCTGTAAGTTTTATGGGCGTGTACATTGCAGCGTGCGCCACTCCAAACAGTGTCAACTCCCATATTTGTTTCACGAAAATAATGAATATACCAATGTTGTTGATTTTAAATAATGCTTTTCGCAAGACGCCTTCCCACAATTCAAAACTTTTACTTTGAGCCGAAAGTTGCCCCACCACCAACCTTGAGTGAAATTCATAAATGTCAATAATCAGCGAAAGTAAAAACGTCGGTCAAATTCGTCGCCCTGTCAAGCAATCATTGAGCACATGACTCACCCGCTACCGTCCCAAGATGAGGTCGTGGCATGTTCCCATCGGCACTAAATCTTCAACCACGAGGCTCGCGTCGTCACAGACCTGGCGCTCACGAGGAGCGGTCACCGCGCAGCCGCCTACGGTGCCTCGCCCCGGCTCTGGTGACCCCGCCGACGTCAGACCGGCTCTGCCGCTCCCCAACCGCGGCCGCCCGGTCAGTTCGCGCTGCCGCCGCAGAGTGGCACTGCAGTCGCGCCGCTCCAAAAACGGCCGGCGGTTTTTGCGACGCCGTCGAACCTTGCAATATAGGGAACTGGGTCAGTTTTTGTGGGCGTCACTGTTATTGATTTCAATGACAGCGTGCAGAACGGTTAGTCTGCTCCAGCGATAAAAACAAAGCCGGCAAACAAAGTCCAGGGGAACGTATGACTTATACGAGTACCTACCTATAGCATGACTTATACGAGTACCTACCTATACCTAATAATGGGATAAACTCAACAAAGGTCGTTCTATTAATGGTGACTACAGAAGATCAACACAATAAAAATACATGATGATATTGTCAATCGTCCTTCAGGTAAAGGCAGACATCAAAGAGGTAGAAAACACGACGTGAAATTTAATGTAACTATAAATGTCCAGCTAGAACAACGTGAAATTCTTCCACATTTTTAAGCATTCATAACTGTGTTTATGAGACAGTCAAAGCCAAAACATGGTTATTATTTTTTTTTCTAATCATCTAATGGGTGATAACATTTTTTACACAATTGAAACAGTTATTGCTCTGGAACAAATGTATTTCACTGGCAACAGCCAAGCCCTTCCTATGATCGCAATGTTCTTTTCTAGAAGACCGATTTATCACGTAACGCATTTTACAGTACATGACATACATGGAATCGGAATGGAAACCATCGCTCGAATTTTGCTTATCTCAACATTAGTTGAGCATCCTTACTGCTGAAACTCCCTGCTGGAGCCTCCTGTAAATAATGGTGCATATTCATTTCCTCTTATATCATAACTTTGTACCTATATATCACACACACTAGCGATTTCAGGGGAGGGGTGGATTTGGGGCAAATGCTTCCCCCTCCTCGCAGCTCCGGAAATCGACGGAAATTTGTGTTTTTCGAGAATGAAATGAAAACTAAACAATTTTTTTAATGAGGAAAAGTTTGCTTTAAACTGCACAGCAGTACGTAAGGAGTCGAAATCCGGTGAGTAGGTATTTGGATTAAGGAGAAAATTATTTAGGGCATGCCCCTCCGCAGTGTCCGCTCTGGATCCGTCAGTGGTAATTTTGTATACGGTTTTGTGACCAAAAGATGATAAGTTTATTAGGAAACAATTCGAAATTGGCACTATTTGTCTGAATTGAGCAGTATATCTTTTCCAAACAAACATGTGGCCTCTAATCCACTTCCTCTGTCAATAACCAAAATGGTATTTACTATGGTATTTAATTGAGAGGTCAGAGCTAGGACACCTAAAATTATATTGATTCCTTTTATCGTAGCGTGGCCCGAGGAGCAGCCTGACTCGCCGATAATAGCCGTTTTCCCGACGGGCTGGCTATCTCAATCTGGCGAATGCACCTAATTTGACCAACTCTGCACCAAATCTCTTTGACAACAAATATCTTCACATCATGAACTTATCTCTGTGTTTTAACCGAACATAATGTCCTGATAATTTGAAAAAGATGAGGCCTATAAGCATCGGTGGAACCCAAACTGACAACATTTGAAATGCAATAAACCTAATTTGACCAACTATGCATCAAATCTACAACCTTATCTGCACCAAATGTGTACTAGATGATCGTCGTAAAACGGCTATTAGTTCGTATCCAACAAAAGACGATAAACGTGCGAAACTCAAATATTTTAGAATGACGTCTGTAAAACAATGCCAGCTACACTGACGTGCTTATTGTGTATTGTATTTCAGTCGCTGTTGCGTTAACCCTAAGGATATACGATTTTATCAATATATTTGGACATAACTACAAGCGTCCTACCATGTATACGTTTACAAATGACTCAAGTATAGTATAAACAACTAATCGAACTTAACATAGACTTACTGAAATTCGTCCGGCAGTTAAACATCACACGAACGGGAACGGAAAACAGATTGTGCTATTTATCGCAACAGTGTCGCTGTCTTTTGTATGCAACATTGTAGGGATTAAACATTTGCGCATTACCTTCAGACAAAGTTGGTGTCACGTAATGTATGGATGCATGAACATTTCCATGACTTATTCAGCTCCGCGGATGTCTTCATCACTGATATCAACCCTTACCGCCACCGTCTCCGTCTCCGTCACCGTCACTGTCTTCGTTCACCGACTGCCACCGTCACTGTCCCACCGCTACTGTCACCTTCTGACTGTGGCCGTCACCACCACTGTCACAACACCGTTCCCTACAATCCCGAGGATGTCCCTCCATATGTCCCTCCAGCGCTCGCTCAGCGTTCAGTGCCGTCCGATGCGCCCGGCAGTACGGAGCTCACGGATCTGTCCAAAACTGTCCGGGTCCTGGGGTGGCCAGTACGGGGAGGGTCGGGGGGGGGGGAGAGTTCAGCAAGATGGCCGCCCCTGCACCAGTCAGTCACCGGATCGAGGCTGTCGACTGAGCTGCAGTCGGCCGGTCACTCGGCTGGAGGACGTTACGTTAGATCGGGATGACGTTACAAGTTTTGTTTGGGAGAGAGCTGTAAACTACTGTTGTAGTAAATATGGCCGCGATATGATTTCGATTGGTATGGAGAAAAAAGTTCAGCTTGTATTGTGAGTAACCCGAAATGCTTCTTCCATAATATGACGGTGCGCCCTGAGTTGCATAATGAATACATATAACGCGAATTTGGGAACATATCGAAGAACAGAAGCCCCCATTGTCGCATCTGCCGTTGCGGCCCAGTGGCCTTCCCTCCCCTGTGAAGGTTAGTAGGGGGAGGAGCATTGCCGCGCCGGTCCATGCGTCATCGGGGGGGGGGGGGGGGAGGAGCATCGCCGCGCCGGTCCATACGTCATCGCACCGCGTCCAGCACGGCACCGTGCAACGCCAAGGTCACCGTGGCCCGGTCGAGCGGCAGACTTTTCGAAATTCAAACGTGCAACGGCAGCTCGGGGTGACCGGTACCGGGCGGGACGGCGGCTCCGGCAGGGAGCCGTTGTAAGGTGCGGTCTGATGGTGATCAGGGAGCGACACTGACAGACAGACGGGTAGGCAGGCGAGCAAGGGGCAGGGGGCAGGAGGGCAGACGGGCAGACGGACAGGCGGGCAGACGGACAGGCGGGCAGACGGGAGGACGGGAAGACGGGCAGGAGGACGACGGACGAACGGGCAGACGGACGGACGGACAAACAGGAGGTTATACGGACAAACGGACAGACGGACGGACGAACGGTCAGAAAGACGTACGGAGGGACAGACAGATAGTCAACGGGAGGATGAAAGGTTATTCAGAACTGGAGAACCCTTTGTGTCAACACCGCACTGTATACAGACGAGGTCGTTTAGGAGAATCTCGCGATAACAAGTAACAACCTTTAGGGAAGCTGGTCAGCCAGCTGAACGGTGAAAAGGCCATTTGTAAACACATCATTTTCGTCGGCTAAGGAATTACGTAAAGATACCTGCATTTCCCTAGAGACTGTTGGTATGTAAGGAAGCATGCACGTAAACGGTCGGCTAAAGCATACCTATTGGAGATTCGAATAATCTATTTCAAATTTCCACGTTACTTTTTGTTAAGCCCACCTCAGAAGCGATTAGCGAGGGTCATGATAGACATAGATGCGCTCTCGCTTTCATTATTGACCTTACGTTACAATCCCGTTTTTGGACAACACACTGCAGTGCTGATCTAGAGCTCAGCATTTGCTTTCCAAGCTTGTCTTATCGCTACTTGACATGAAATGTGCTCATGCACACCAACATTTTCCACCATTACAAAAATGAAATAAGTTGGATTATATGTTAACTGTCTTTGATGAAGCGCTCAGCACAGCGAGCCTGAGCGCCACCTAAGCGAGAGGTACCGCCGGTGCAGGACGCCCTCTGCTGGGTAGGGACCGAACCAGTGATGAGCGCTGCTGCCGGACTCAGGGTGGCTTTCCTGTGTGAGGGGAGTCCGTATTTTCTGCCGTTTCAGCATGTCATTTTTACCGTATGAGTTCGTCGGTCATCGCTTAGAGATAGCGAGCTTTGCACATCATACCAGTTTAAGAAGCTCTTGGCATCCAAGATATCATCGAAACGCAGCCTTTTTCTACCACTTTATGACTAGGAATCTATTATCTAATGGGGCATCAACAGTTATAGGTAGTCTCATCGGGAAGGGCTCAGCTGCTTCCCGGTGGTCGACTCAGTTTTATGCATCCATTCCCTTTATCTTCTTATCCTATGTGGTCCTGTTATGGTTTTGAGTACAAACTTAATGGAACAGAAAGCCCAATCAACTAATGGAGTGGGCATGTGGATACGAGTGATATGACAGTGTTCCCTCGCCGGCACAGGCCATTTTGAGTCCTTCGACGGCACAAGGGGGGGGGGGTACGACCCCCCTCGCGTTTGGCCCCTGATCGAGCTAGAGCTTCGCGGAAAAAACGAGCGTGTTTCCCGTCACGAGACGAAGCCGATGATACCCAATTTTAAGGTCCTAGGTCATCGGGTGACCTTCCAGGTCAGGTCAATGACCCGAAAACCGGGAAAATCGGGACCTGCTAGAAAGTCGTAAAGTGTGGCTGCTATGTGGTTATCCGGGGTGCTGATCACGAATATCGTGTTAGTTTTGATCAGAGATGATGTCTTTAAGCATTTAGACCAGGTCGGGTCAGGTCAGGTCAGGTCAGCCGGTAGGGGTTGTGACGGGTATTCGTAATACGTGTCAACCACCTCGGACAGCTTCGTAACATGTTACGAAGGCACCAAAACTACTTCGTAAATGTTCAAATGGTTGCTAAATTCGAATTCAGCTCCAAAAACCAGCCTAGAAACAAGTAAAACTCGAAAAAGTGAACCGAGGTCACCCGAGGTCACCAAAGGTCAATGACCTGACCTGACCTTCAGGTGACCTTGACACCCACCCTAATCCATGGCAGCAACATCAATTCACATGTTTGAACGTTTGAAACCACAAAAAGCTTGCAAACGCGCGGCTAATGCGAGCCGACATGCGCCGAACCGCGATTTCGGCCAAACATGGTCACAGAAAAGAGGTCACAGGTCAAAGGTCATTGGGGTCAGGGTCATGAAATTTTCAGGGTAGGTGTAAAATTGATCATTGCGAGGGCACTAAAAGTTTAGTCGCGATCGGCCGCTTTTTACGCGAGGTATTCGCGAAAAACCTTAGGGGGGGTTGCATCAACCCCCCCTGTGCCGGCGAGGGTTAACTGATTTCGGTAGCAGGTGATGGTGATTCAGGTGCAATACAATAAGCAGGGCTTAATGCAGATACTGCTTCGTAGTTAGGAGCCGCCACCCCGACCTCGTGCGCTTCCATTTACCGGTGTTGATTTAATCTGAACATGTAGCGTATTGCAGGTGCCGGTAAAAAGTGGTCCAATGCCCCAGGCTCTTTGGTTACCAGTTAAAGCCACGCGGGCTAAATGCCACACGTAGGCCACGAAGGTTACATGCAGCCCTTGGTGAGCTGCGGTGCACTGAAATGTGTGCATTCTGTTAGAGACACTACTGGAGCCTGGCGCTAATCTTTATCAGGATGTTGACGCTCAGCGTCGTTTCCCCAGCGCCACCTCCAGGAGGAAGCTGACGGTGGCCAGGCCGGCGCCGGCCGCCAGCGCCAGGAAGGCCGCGCTGAGGTCATCCACGGTCAGCGGCTGGGCGGTGGCGTGGTCGTCAGCAGCGTGCACGTCCTCGTACATCCAGTGCTGGACCAGGCCGGCCTGCAGCAGGCGCAGCACGGCGCGGTCCAGCAGCGGCCGGAAGCACGCCCCCGCACGGATCGGCCACGCCAGGCCCGTCAGGTAGAAGCGCGCCTTGGAGATGTAGTAGCGCTCGCCGTTGGGTCGGTCGGCCACCTCGCGTCGCAGCATGGCCAGTTCCTCGATGTAGGCGGTGTCGGACCTGATGGGCAGCCCCCGCAGGCGGTTCTCCACCCCGAAGAAGCTCAGTTTCTCCGGGATCCGCGCCATGACAGAGTTGGTGCCGCGGAACGTCTCCAGGTACTGGCTGACGGCGATTTTGTGTGCAGCCTGGGCACGGTACGGGGAGAGCGCCAGCTGTTTGAGGCTGTCGATGGGCGCCGGGTACTGCGGCACGGACAGCTGAGAGGTCAGCAGCGTCTGGTAGCAGATGGTCAGCGTCAGACAGAAGGCCAGCCAGGCACCCAGCAGGAGCCGGTGGGCCAAGCCGGTGCCCAGCGGCGGTCGCAGCTGTATCGTCTGCCGCATCAGGGCCGCCCAGGCGGCGCCCACCGCGCAGGAGGCGGTCACACCCAGCAGTCGCAGGGTGAAAACAATAGACAGCAGCGCCAGCAGCAGCAGCAGCCACGTGGAGGCGTCGAACGGCGCCGCGATCACCAGCCAGCGCGGCAGCGCCGCCGGGCGCAGCATGAAGAACGACACCGGCTCGATGTGGAACGGGTACACGTAGTCGACGGCGGCGCTGCGCTCCAGCGTCACCGAGATATCCCCGACCGCCATATCTGCCTCGCCTTCAACAATCAGCCCAATAACGCCCGTCCACGACCCGTCCGGACGCTGAGAGCCGAACAGACCGTCCGTACTGGCCGGCTTCAGCAGTGTGTAGCTGAAGCCCAGAGCAGCCGACACAGTGCGCAGCATCTCAGCCTCGACACCTATGAGATCATCCGGGTTGTTGGGGTCGACAGTGATGTACGGGGTGTCAGAGTCCACTGTAGAGGCTACTCGCAGATGGTGGCCTTGCAGAAGCGCCCGGTTCCTCACGTAGAGCGGCCCCGCCGACTGCCGCGCCTGCCGCGAGTCGAACAGAACCCTCGGCTCCATCTGCTGACGCACGCAGTCGATACTGTGTCCCAGCACCTGAACGTCATCTGCTCCTCCTTCGCCTACCAGCAGAGACGAGATCGTCTGCGCGTGGCTGTACCTCACCAGACGCGTCACGGCCGAGGCGTCCGGCTCGCGGCGACTCTCGACCACCACCAGCCGGCGGCAGCGGGTGCCCCAGCCGTCCACAAACGTCTCGGGGTCGTCCGGATCCAGGTGACTCCAGGTGGCGTCCCGCAGCCAGAAGATGCAGACCCTGGCTGTAGCGTGTCGCACGGTGATGGCTTGGGCGTGTGGTGCCGATGGTAGAATGTTGTCCTTCAGTTCCACTAGCTGTACAGAGCGGCTGTGACGACTCAGCAGCGACCAGAGGCCGGCGGGCTCGGTCACCGCTGCAGCACTGTTATCTTCAGACGCGTCAGGGAACAGAGGAGCGTCCTTTACCAGAACAACATCTTCGTCATTGCAGATCTTCATCAGGATGCGTGACAGCTGACTGATGTTTGATTTTAACTTCAACGTGGAATGTTCGTTGGTGGAGGGTACGAGGGATATGTTGGGTGCGGATGTTAGGACGCAGCCAGGGGTCTGGGTGTCGCTAATGTCATCACAGACATCTGACGTAAGCCTCTTCTTAGGTCGCTCGGCAGTGTCCCACGAGATGAGTTCAGAGTCATTCCAAAAAGCTGTCCCACGAACCAGCGCCCCCCTGGGATTCGTTGAAACGCTCCCAGCAGCAATATTCGGCAGCAGGCTGTTTGACAGCAGCACCACCACCACCTGCAGCAGCAGGAGGGATGTCTGCAGAGAAGGTAACAGCGGAGGGTGAGCGGCCTGGCACGACATGTTGTCTCGAAGAGTGTCAGCGGTGGTCTGTCAGTCGTCACCTGCACAGGACTGAACAACTTCGCCTGCGACACAACTCATTTATCCGCCGAGGTCCGGACTGTATTTACCGTGCAGCATTGAAACGGCCATCGGGAGGTCGTTTCGGACCGCTGGGGTTGCAGTGTCATTGCAATGATCCCCCAACACTATCAAATAATGGCCCGGCCGGTCACCAGACTGATTACTGCTGCTGCATCAACGCACCTTACCAAACGCAGCGTTGCAGACCAGCCGTTGAAATATGCACGGGATGATTTGTGCGCCAACGTCCGTCAATAAGATTCAAGTCGTAAATGATATTCGGCTGGTGGCATGGATAAATTGATGCTTAGATTTGCATGGACTTTTGTGAAGCTTTGGTATGTTGGTTACAAATGGCGGTTAGGGTTAACCTTCGAAGCGTTCGATAGGGCTTGAAATATTTAATATCAAAATGACATACTTAATCCACAGCAATGTGCAGCAACAGTCGCAGTAATACGAGCCATGGGCAACAATTTAGCAGGCTGACGCAGCATGCTTTATTTGACAGCTATTTTATAACGATTTGTTACTTACACTTTGTGCTTTTATTCAGAGGTGCGGAGCCGATGGATTTTCAGTGACTCCGACTCCGACTCCAGCTTCCAAAAATCAACTCCGACTCTGACTCCGACTCCGGGCAAAACCGTCGACTCCGACCGACTCCGACTCCGACTCCCGACTTCGCAGCCCTGGAAGGTTTGTTGAGTCGATGGATGTTCGGTGACTCCGACCTAAACTCCGACTGTGACCAGAACTATGGACTCCAGCCGACTCCGACTCCGACTCCAATCCCTGGCATTGCTTTACTAAAAAAAACGTGGGTGAGTTCTACATCTTATTTTGGAAAAGTAGCTAAAAATGTGAAGGCCAAAGCAGCCCAAAATTTTTTTAACTTTCTAGTCTCTTTGAGCCTTTCTGTCTCTTGATGAATATCAATGCAGGTACGACATTTTATTAACCCTCGCCGGACCTATTGGTTTTCTACATACGCTCCGGCCGAGGGGGGGGGGGGGGGCGGGTACGACCCCCCCTCGCCGTTTCGCCCCTGGTGGAGCTAGCGCGTCGCGGAAAAAAACGAGCGTGTGCGCCGTTACGAGTCGCAGAGATTGGTACCCGATTTTAAGGTCCTAGGTCAACCGGTGACCTCTGAGGTCAGGTCAAGTGCTTCAAGGTATGGTTCAGTTTTTGGTGAACAACTTCGCAAAAAACGGCCTCAGAGCGCCGATTTTGGTAGCATCGTGCTCGTCTCGCTCAGGCGCGTCGAATGCTATACTTTTTGTCCGGGTCAGGTCAACTTGGGGTGTTGACCTCAGGTCAAGGTCAGGTCAGCACCCCCAGGTCACGAAATTGGTCGAATGAGGTCATGTCGCATATCATTCGATTCGGCAGGTCTTCCTGAGTCCATTGGTGGCTTTCCCGACTCGCTAGCTCAATCTGATCAAGAGTTATTGACGAAAAACTAATATGACCTTGATGACGTCATAAATGACGTCACGCAAGGTCAACATTGCAAAAGTGACGCATCTAACCTTGCAAGGAGTGCATAAAATCACGATTCTGTGTGCTTGAGATAGTTGGAGATCGTTCCCGGCGCCAGAATAGCAGTTTGAATTTTTCCCCATTGACTTATAATGGTGAGGTCACGAAAATGACCTGACCTCATATGACCTTTAGGAAAAATCCGAGATATACAAGTTGTGGGACTCATAATGGATACTAGATCCTGCAAGTTTCATTTCCCTGTGACATCTCCTCTGGCAGTGAGGGCGTTGCGAAGTTGCGACATCTGAAGACCGTGCAGAGGTTCACTTATGACGTCATAGGTCAGTGACCTGACCTGACCCAAAAATGCGGTTGGTATCAAAAGATGCGGCTTGGAGCAAAGGTCAGGTATGCCAAGTTTCAGCTTTCTATCGCCAGTGTGTTCGGAGCTATCGCGAAAAAACCCTATGGGGGGGGGGGCGGCACCCGCCCCCCCCCCTCGGCCGGCGAGGGTTAAATCCACCTCACAAAGAGAAATGCTGCGCACAATTATGGACTAATTTTATTCGGCTGCATATGTTTTTCAGCATAATCTTTTTGCAATAGATGAGATGTCCTCAAATCAAGTGTAATCACACGCCGGAGCTAAACATTGGACTGAATTGCAGTTGACATGGGTGGTCCAGAGTCCTATTTCTGCCTGGTATATGGACACCATTGACCCGGTGACCCCTTCCGGCCGTCGGCGGTGACCTTTTCGATTGTGACGGCTCAGCTATAGTTGGAAAGGTCGCGACTCGGCCGCCACCGATGGGCGTTCACTCTTCTCTGGTCACCACATACATATATAGCTAAGGAGTCAGTTGGGGCTGCAATGGCTATCTTGGTCACATGGCATCTGGCATAGCAAATATAATTCAGCACCGGGGCTGTCAAACCCAGGGTACTTGTCAAACCGATCTCAGTCAGGTGTCGTTTTGGTGTTTTTTGCTTCTGAGCGCAGGTACACTCCCCTGTCGTCCGTATCGACAGCTGTTAACATGTAAGATTTATGACTTTGAAGATTCCTAGACCACGTCAGATAGGTACTAAGTGTGACAATATATAATTATATACATATTATGCATGCATGCTATGCACCAACAGAAAGTCGGTTTAGAACAATTTTGCATACTGTTTTATACGATGCTTGCTTTTTCGTGCCAAGAATTTGCAAACATAACAAAAGAGAACTTGTTGTCTTATGCTTCAGTATGTTATGATTCATTCTTCTATTCCACAGCAGTTAGAAATAGTGTCCATTTGTGATGCAAATATCCAACCCGGGGCCAGCCAGGTGGCCCCAATACGGGCCCTCTGGGCTGCTCGCGTGTTTGCTCACTGGCGTGCTGAATTTATTCCCGGCTCAGAAGACTCAGGTCACGTGTAGAGATGAGACGCCAAAGTTTCAAATGAACGGCTCTCGGCACTATCTGAACGTCAGACTACCAACTCGTTCAACTGAATCGTCGGTAATGCGCGGTTCTCAACGTTTAAATAGATAAAATACCCGGCCGTAACCTTCATGTGGTATTCAATATGAGCAATGAACTCAGGAAAACTTTGATAGGCCTGATAAACGTTCATGACATGCATGCGAATCCTTCAAATGTACATTTCACAATAAACTTGTAAAAATATGATCTGCTTCCCCATAAACCGAGACACAATGATGCCCCACTTAGTCTCCCTTTATGAGCTTTTCTGACATTGTTTATTGGTTTCGTTGGGTTAGGTCCTTCCGGTCTCAGGAGACCAGTTTTCAGTGGCGAAGGGATGATATGAATTAGGGGGAGACATTGTGCTGGATGGCCACCCTGGCGCTCCGCCGGGGCTGACCTAATCACATGGACAGGCCGCTCGGTCCCAGGGCGGCGGAGCTGGAGTCGGAATCGGGGTCGGTCGAAGCGACAGTTCTGACCACAGTCGGAGTAGGAGTTGGAGTCATCGAAAATCCCAAATTGACTCCGCAGCCCTGCCAGGTCTGCGGAGACGGAGTCGGGGTTGGAGTCGGTAGGAGTCGACAGTTCTGCCCGAAGTCGGAGTCGGAGCTGGTTTTTGAAAGCCGGATACGTAGTCAGAGTTTGAGTCGGAGTCACCAAAAATCCATCAACTCCGCATCCCTGCCCGGTCCCGTTAACAGTCACTCCACCGCCCGGGAGCATACCCCTTGGAAGCTAGTAGTACTTATGTCGGATGAGGGTTTAGGTTCTAAAGGTATGTGACCAAAGCAAAACTTTGGTACTTATGAAAACAGCGGTTTCCCACCGACGTCGAGTTAGGTTTTTACCCAATCAGAATTCCATCACCGTATGTTCACTGCTCAGTCGCCAGTCTATGTAGGTGACGCCACAGTCGGCGTAGTTCCGAACATCGGCACCAGGTGGCACTGCCAGCGCCGCACAGCGCCGGACAAGCAGCGCCTGAATGAGGGACGGGACGACCAGCCCGGGGTGATGAAGTTGAAGTTCGCGTCGATCGGGGGTTCGGTGCGAGCAGGTAGCTTCTGCTGCTCATTTCATAGCTAATCTGAAAATAAAGGAACGGTTCATAACTCTTCGGTGGGGAAAGGCACGACTCTCCATTCTTGCCTTCCTCAGGACAAATCCATTTGCAATCCCCTCTCACGTCTCCCTTTCCGGGCTAGCGGTCACCCCACCAGACAAGCAGCAGTGAGGGTAAATCAACGTCAGGATTGCATACACCTTCCCCGGGGTGACCGTTTGAGCGGCAGGGCTGACTGTCCCAACGGGGCAATCCGGTCCTTCCATAGGACGGTCTCTGCCGCTGCGGCGCACCGCCGTCAGTGGTCCGCACCGTCCAATGTCTCCCAGTCTGCCCTATCCCATCGTTCCATCGCCCTGCTTTTAGAAAAGACTTTCGGCCTTTTCAGACTGAAAGACTTTTGCGACGAAAGAAAAACAAAAGCAAACGAAACGAGGATATGAGCTCGTGAAGCGTAGTAAAACCAGAAATAAAACTCTGATCGGCCACGGCTGGGTGATATACATTATGCCTGCATTTGTCATCAGGCATCTATGGTCTGGTCGCCTGGTGATCTCACAAAGTTTCAACTATTTAAAGACGTTTTAGAGTAAGAAATTATTCCAGGTCTAACTATGAATGCAGTCTCTACTCCGCTGGTTACACGATACACCATATAAAGTTAAAGTTGTAATTTGTTAAAAAAAAACAAAGGTGCCGTTTTCCAAACTAAAGCCTAAACTAAGCATTCAGCAGGGGTGAAATAACCGTAAGTTTTCCATGAAAATGCCCTGCATTCGAATTGCTTTTTTATTTTCTCGGTCGCTCGCTCTGTATCTCATTAAAGTTCGGAGAGCCTGCTCGCTCCCCTCATGGACAGATGGAAACGACAACCCCAAAACAGACAACTCCGGGGTCGGCCTCGCTCTTTTCAGCGTGGACATAACCACATGAGTTGCCGAGGTTATCATGATTTACCATCAGAGAAGGTCGCATTTAACTTCAACGTTTTTAACGTCATTATTTTCATGCATGGCAGGAAACTACACTGAAGAACTATATATTACTGACCGGGCCGACGAAATTATTTGGAAACGAGGTTTGCAAAATTGACGGAGGCCCGAGTGCGGAGCACGAGGGCCGGAGTCAAATTTTGCAAGCCGAGTTTCCAAATAATTTCGTACGGCTGAGGTCAGTCAAGGCCCTATATAGAGAGGTCAGTAAGATTTTTCCTACATGCCGCATACCTATAAAAATGTTTTGACTGGTTTTGGTGACACTTATACAATTGTTTTTTTTCCATAATTTCCTAACAATGATTGCGCTACTGCTGTGGATAAAGCTTTGAAGGAAATTCATCGAAGAAAATGCATCAAAATACCTTACTTCAAACGGAATCGTCTATGAAAATATTACCTACATCAGAATGGCACAACAATTGGATATCCAAGGAACATAATGCATGGATGATTTGTCACGACATAAGAACAAGAAGAAGGTGTACTATTCCTAGTGATTAAACGTGAATTTTCCAGTCTTCTTGCAAAAATCTTTGCTTTATATATGTAATCGTGCTGTATTGATGTCCTATGGCAAAACGTTCGTGAAATGCATTATATTTTCCATATTTTACATGTTTGTTTCGAGGAAAGGACTATACAACTATCAAATAATAACTCAATAAATAAATAAACGTAGGCCCAAGGAAACGATGTACATATAAAACGAAGATAAGACAACAAGCGATAATGGATTTCGGTAAATAGGCGCATATCTAAGCATAATTTTGGCTTTGTAACCACTACAAAATATTTCAAAGCCCTTTATTAGCAAAGCAGATATTTTTTACCAAAAATGTTAGTTTTCTAATTTTGCCATGCAAATATCATGCAATAATGATGTCAATTATACGTTCCCTGGGTGGGCTAATGCGATAAGCTCTATAGTTCAGAGGTCATTGCCCTGGGCAGTAAACCCAGGCAGTAAACTTTTGTTTCCTGCCCGGCCTATCAAATAACTTGGCATTTTGACACCGACAGTTTCTTGGTCATAGTTTTACTGCCCGGCTCGTGCTGTGCTTAAGACATACCCCGGCATGTAGGAATATATAGTGAAGAATTGCCACTACTGAGAGCCAGGGCTGTGATTTCGGAGTCGGAGTCAAAGTCGAAGTCGGTGTAGAAGCCGGCGTCGGAGTCGGAGTCAGTCGAAATTGAAACTGTTGCCGGGAATTGGAGTCGACATTGCTTGGCTTCAAGTCTTTCTGTGAGCCTATTCGGTTGGAGAATCTAACGCTCGTTATTCGTGGGCCGTTACTTGAATACACTACGCAGAGGTTGTCAAAGCCAAAGGCGCCATACTGTCACTCCTAAGGTGGGAGGGGGGGGGGGACAGTAAGCATGAGACAGAAGACGAGGCTTAATAAAAACAACAACAAAAGCTATTGGTGCCGCCAGTTTACATCGACGATTGCATCGTCCCATTCCAATACCTTATCAAAGGATGACATTGAAATTGACTTGATATACGAAATCCTCATATTGAACTACAATCATAGTCATGTAACCGAAATGGGGTTGCAATTTTCAAGTAATTATTGAATAGATTGATCGCATAGCATGCCTGGGATGCAATGCATCTAACGTTCCAGTTTTCAAGCGTCGCATAACAAAACACCCGTCGTTTCAATACCTATGCTTACGAGCATATCGCTTACAATTTGACAAATGTTTTGCACTATTCGCTGTCTTTGCTGAGTCCCCATTGAATTCCAACCCGTGTTTTGTACCAAACTGCTGCGACTCTCACGCGCTGGCTTCAGACATACGCTGCTGCTGCCATCTATGGGACGGGATGGGAAACGGCTGTCGTGCGGCACAGTCTAGCTTCAGGCGTCTACTACTAGCGCCATCTAGGAGAGTAAATTGAAGCTTCTGCTACGGACTAGGACGAGTAGCTAACGCTGCCGTCGCACTGTAGGCCGGCAGCCTGAAAAAGCGCTAGAAATTCCCCCAAACTGACTGTCCGCAATATGAACAAAATAGGTATCATTTAATCCAAATTGATCGAAGAATACGATTCCGATGCTAGTTTTGCCCTAAGGTCAAAATTGAGGTCGTCAGTTGTCACCAAACACAAAACAATTTAGACTCTCTATAGGCCACCACATTTACCGATTTTATTGATGATCTTTAGTGGTAATTTATTAGTTGACCAATCGTCGTTTTGAACGAAATTTCCTGTCAGACTAGTTTAGGGCACTGTTGTTCACTGTGCCAACATCATTCTGACATATTGCATCGCTTTTCTGCAAGATAAGCTAGCTGTTTGCAAGCAGCTGCAAGACGTAATTTAAAATCATATCCAATTTTTTAATTAGACTTTTATAAAAACGTTATTTCGAGCAGCTAAAAATGAACATTTCATACTAGCCTCTGATTACTCATCTTTTGTTCCATATAGGTGCTTTGCTGCTTTTCCCTGCTACTTTTCGAGATATGCGCCAGTAAACCACATGATGTAGGGGCAATTGTCACCTCGCCGCTCTACTGAAGGCCCGGCGCTCTTTAAAACGCTGGAAGTTGTGAAAAACAAACGCTTATAATCTAAATGAAATACATGTCCCTGAGCTCAGAATTGATCAACGCACACAATGCTGTCAACATTTCTGGGCCAAACTCAAAAATTCAGTCATTATTAACCCCTAAACACAAGTCAGTGATAATCAACAACAACTTGCTCTTTAGCTAGACTTTTTGAGAAATGTTATTTCGAGCCGTTAAAAATGGCCATGCCATACAAACCACCAATCATCTTTCTGTCATGCCCTACTCGCAATTTTTGCTAATGCCTGCTACTCTTCGAGGTCACGTGACCTCACCATTAAAAGTGAAAGGGGAAATAAGGAAACTGTTGTTTTTGCGCATGGAATGATTTCAAACTATCTCAAGCACACGGAATCGTGATTTCGTGCACTCCTTGCAAGATCCGATGCTTTACTTTTGCATTTTTGACCTTCCGTGACGTCATTTATGACGTCACACCGGTCATAGGAGTTTCTCGTCAATAACTCATGATCAAATTGAGCCAGCGACTCGGGAAAGCCACCAATGGACTCGGGAAGACCTCCCGAATCGAATGATATGCGATACGACCTCCTTCGATTAAGTTCGTGGCCTGATGGGCTCTGAACTGACCTTGACTCGAGGTCAATACCTTAAGTTGACCTCACCCGAACAAAAAGTATACCATTCGACGCGCCTGAGCCAGGCGAACACGATGGTGCCAAAATCGCTGCTCTGCGGCCATTTTTTGCGAAATTATTTGCCAAAAACCGAACCCTACCTTGGGCTTTTTGACTTCACCTCAGAGGTTACCGGTTGACCTGGGACCTTAAAATCGGATATCAATCGTTCCGCCTTGAAACGGCGCACACGCTTGTTTTTTCCGCGAGGCTCTAGCTCCATTAGGGGCGAAACGGCAAAAAGGGGTCGTACCAACCCTCCCCCCTCGGCCGGCTGAGGGGGTGGGGGGTCCGACAATAGGTCCGGCGAGGGTTAAGCAGCCCCACTTCGTTTTTAGCATGTTTGCTTGTCACTGAGATCAACAACTCAATCACAAATAATTTCTAGCACTTTTCCGGACCCCCGGCCCAGTGTGCGTCGTGCCAAGAGGAAACAGGCGGAAGGTATAACGGTGGTAGAATTTAGAAATAACGTTGGAGAAGGTATTCATTCACCTGGACCTTCACAAACATGCGTGGGTATTTCAACAGTTCCATGCACGCACAGCACGCACAAAACTGAACTAGGGTTATTTGTGTGTTATCTCGTGGCCAATTTAGTACCTGATCCATGCGTTTTCAGGGATATTGTATTTTTGAAGCTGAATCGGAAGCGGAAGAGGACTGATATCAGGTAACATTAAGCAATCGGAATACTCTGAAGGCCACCATCCCCTTACCCTTAGTTCTGGTGAGACCTAAGTACATGAACCATGTACGCCAGGCGTCTGGCTTGCTGTCTGACTAGGCGATGTCTTTCCAGACCCGTCTGTCGGTAACCAAACAATGTAGCCCCGCCGGTGCTGTATGTAAAATGTATGACAGCTACGCTGAGCGGACCCACACCAGGGAGGGAGCTCTGTCTCATACGCACTGCGGTCACTAAATAAGGGGTCACTTTGCAGGGCTGCGCGGAGTCAGAGTCGGAGCCGGAGTCGGTCGGAGTCGTCAGTTCTGCCCGGAGTCGGAGTCGGAGTCAGAGTAGCCAAAATTTTACCGACACCGACTCCGGAGTCGGAGTTAACGCTGCATGGCTCAGCGTCCTGCTCTGCACCTGTTTGCGGCGATAAAAGCATCTCCACTATGAGCTTTATTATCACGGAATAGATTTTAAGGCAAACGTCCGGAGAAAGAGCTGCAGTCGGAGTCGGAGTCGATCTTTTAAGCCGAAGTCGGGGTTGGAGTCGGAGTCAACCGAGAATCCATCGACTCAGCAGCCCTGTCACTTGGATCCTCAGAGCAGTAAACGATCATTGCTACGCCCATCGAGTGGATGACGACCGATTCGGTCATTTGAAAGGCATCAGTCACAGTGCGACAATGGTCATCACCATTGTCATACAACGTACGCACAACGGTCACACGACGGTTATTCGTGACGCCTGGACGGTGGTCATGCGGACATCGATGGATATCCATCGGTCAGACACCATGGACTCTGCACAGTGCACAGGACGGTCACCATACTGTAGTAACTACGGATTGCCAATGAACGCCGCCGATCACCAAAAGGCTGTGTTGCGTACAACACCCACGGGGTACTACGATAGTTGCGCCAAATGAGCTCTCGCTGAGACGATCATCCACGGCGAATGTAGGGCCAGGCTGATCGTTCAGCGATCTTCTTAGATTGTTGAGGGATGTTGGTCAGGCTATTCAGGGCACACGGCGTACGCAATTTGTTCAGCCTCTCAGAAATAGGCACACGTTGCAACGCTCACCGGAGTCCACCAGTCTAGACCCTAGGGTAGTTTCAGGGCACAAAACACCCATCGTCTCAAAACTCATTATTGCAGGAAGACATGCTTCATTTACAAATAACAAAACTCATAAAGCAAAACAATAACGGTAAAATAAATGTAGCAACAAATTAGTGTGCAATTATATGCCTACGTAATACGTGGCCAGTACTATCCGTGCTAAACGTAAAGCCATAATCACGCCCTACCACCACAAATAATAGAGTGTATGTAGTATGACAAAACGTTTGTTCCTCGATGCGCACATAATGCACACACAAAAGCAGCGCTTTCTCACCAACTGCACACTCCACTGTCACTTTGAAGGTAAAATCCTTCCACCATTCAGCACCGAGTTTATTTAGCGCCGCCATTCAGCACCGAGTGTATTCTTCAGTTTCCAGTCCCTAGAGACGGCCGCGCAGTTACGACAGTCGAGCTGATGTTCGTCACCTCTCGTAGCTGTTTCTTGACGTACGACCCTCCGTCTCTCCGATCCGGACCACAGTCGGCGGAGACGCTGTGCTCCAGCGGACGATAACACGGGAGGTGAGGCAGCCGAGTGTACAGTTTGTTCAGATCACAACTATACAACCTACTACCTCACCTCCGAGCCGACATTAGCGAGGCTCTATATGACACGAGCTGCGACGAATTGAGCTAGATCGGTGGTATTTAAATGGCGCCATGGATCTATCCGTGTCACTAATGCATAGTTACCCACTTAGTTTCCTAAGTGTTCCCGGCTTCATGTCAAAGTTCGTCTTTACACACAGCAGAGTGGAGGAGAACAAGGGGCTCCTTAAATGATGGAAGCAATGTGGTAGCGTATAACCTGCTTATGGTAGCCATTTGATGCAATTAATGAAGTCCTGCGATGTTCACCTGAAATAATGTTGAATTAGGAAATTAATTTCGTTCAATATCAGATGACGTGCTTTGAAGGATCACGAGCAGGGCATCGTAAAAATTAAATTTTAACGATGCAAGATTGTCATGTATAGGTATCAGTCATGGATAAAAATGCCTATGTAGTTGCATGTAACTTGTTTCCACAAGGATAAATAAATAGTTTTCTTATCTAAGAAAAACATATCATTTAGTCACCGATAAACTTTTCCAGCATCACAAGCTAAAGACACATCAGTGCTTAGGATTGAAGTGATTGGAAAACTCAAGTACATTACTTGGTCAACTATAATGCGTCGAAACTGTGGGTGGAGGACATAACATAATTGAGAATTATGTACATAGACACGTTGTCCATTTCGCAGCATGGTACCAAACACAGATAAAAACGGGGTCTCGTATACTCGTATGCGCGATGATGATCTTATGAGAAAGAAAAAGCATCGTTTTTGAAATGAGGAATTTTTGCTCTGTTTGTTGACGACGTGGAAGAAAAACTAAAACATGGAGTCCTAGCTTCAAATGTCATTATTGACCTTAAAAGATGGCAGATTGGCAGGTTACCTATACCTATAAGTATACTATGTCGATAAATATATCAGCAACTCACAACAAAAGAACGCGATTGAAATGTCTCGCGAAGAGGCGACAGACCACACTCGAGGTATCAGCTGCTATTTGTTATTTTGTTATTGTGTGACTTTCAGAGTAACTTGCAAGACATGCAGTCAGGGCTTCCTGACAGGGAAAATGAAAATACTCCCCTCAAAATAAAGCTATATGTGGAAAGGCTGGGTCAACAAATCAATACCCAACAGCATCTTGCTTGTGCTATCTACATTAAATGCACACACATTTTTAATATAATGTACAGTGAACACGTTAGATAATGTGTTTCTGTTTTTTTAATGAGCTTGAATGTTTAATGAAAGGATTTACAGGGCTGCCGCCCTGAACCCACACTAAACAGAGCTTGTTGCACAGGCTCGGACCCCTATCGGCCAGTCCCTATCGTCAGCGTTCCCAGAACGCATGAGCGCATTCTTTTTATAGCGTGCTATCAGTTAGGAGGGAATGGAAATAGCTGGAAACGTGGTAAGTTTGGATATCTCAGCATGACAATGCTGTTGATAAAATAAGAGCAAACAGTTATCCAAAAGCTGTAAAATTAATAACACTATGCATAGACTATGCCTAAAGCTATGAGCGCAGCTAAGCGGCCATGATAGCCGCTGGCCTTGTCTCTCGTTCAGCCTCTTCGGCTTCCTAGCTTATCCGGTGTCTGTTCCGTTCAAAAGGAGCGGAGAACGATCCATGTCGTCACATTTACCGCCGAGTTTCACTCATCCGACCCAGTTTCACTTTTTGCTCTCGTTCGCTTTGTGCGTGACATGCATATTCCTATATATTTTTCACTTTCACAGTAACAAACGGTATCTATAGTTGAAACGATTTTTATGTGAGGATTCGTCTGAAGACCGTTGCAAAGAATAACTATACACATAATTTGACATTAGTTGCATCGACTGTTTTTATTTGATGATGCAGTAGGCTCTCATTCCGGCACGAGGGTGATGCATGCATTGCACCTCTATAGCGGATGTGGTAGATCGAATGACAGGCCGCACGGTGCGGGTTCCGAGAGTCAAGAGGCACGAGGAGTGTGTATTTTATCACGCCCGCACGAGCTCGCCCAGCCGTGCCTGTGACGGAAGGCGGACACTGGAGACCGTCAGCGTGGCGTCCGGTTCCCAGAGATCGGCACCACTGTTTTGAAAATACTGTAAATGATAATAAAGTCGTGTCTTCGAAAAGCGTATCAATAGTTACGCCGAACTGAGAGGTAGCCTGTATAAAAATAAAGTTACTTTAATTGTCCTCATAATTCGTTTTCATATAATAACCAAAAACATACCTAAAAAAGGATGGGCAAGTAACATCACTGACAGTGCACAGTTACAGCACACAAACAGATTTAATGGGAACACCGAGATGTTATAGGCCTCACATGTCGCAGCAGACACATAAATGCCAATAAGACTCTGGCTTTTGTAAAACAGAAACAGTCGCATATGATATGGCCTGCAGACAACTACCACTGCTATGGACTGGTAGGTACTCGTTACACTGGTTTGATGAGGATCACGGATACGACTCAATTTTCAATCACCAAATGGAGCTTAACGGAACATTTGGAACACGTCAGGATGTCGATATGAACTCCTCCTCAGCATTTAGACAGTTAGCACCTACTTTTGTTGCTGTTGCATGCTTTTACGGAACGGTTAAGCTCGTTGTTTTGCGATATTGATGGAAATGATCCGGTAATGGCCCTGAATAGACGCACATTTGCAATGCATTTGTTGCAATCCAAACGCAGCTTCTTCGTTTTAGTTTAGCCCTAAGGAGATTAAATATTTTTATTTACTACAAAAATGCCGACGGGAAAATGCCGACGGGAGAATGGTGGACGAAGTCAAAAGATAAAGCGCGCTACACTAAATGACAAAACACGTACAACATTGTACACTTACATCACAAAATAATATAGCCAACATTAGATAGGGAATACGAATGTAAAAGGAGAAGGAAAATAATCATTACACAGGTGCTTGTGGGTGTGACTTTAAATCCTTCCATTCAATAGGTTCGGGCGAAAAATTTATAAGACGTAAATTAAAAGTAAATATAAAGGTTAAGATAAACAGATCGGATGGAATATATATGGAATGGAAACCGATAAAAGTAAAAACTTTTATGGTATTTTACCATTGAAAACGTTACAGAGGAACATGAAATCATAAGTTCTACGAGCTAAGACAGATAAAAGCTTTAAATGAAAGAAAATTGTATTGTATTGTATTGTATTGAACAATCATGAGCGATCCACGTTCTAAAAGTGCGTGGCGGTTACTGGTCTGTATATGCCACGGACTGTGAGCGCGAGCCCCGGTAACCATTTTTATTATTTATCTTCATACAACGGGCCAAGTCCCCATTTACAGGACGGCTCCTGTTCCTCCTTTCCTGTCCCCTCCCCCTGGGTTACGGCTTAGGGTTACGGGTTACGGCGCAATGGCCAGCCTCACTTCTGGTAACGCGGCTGGGTACGAACTTTTAGCCACATTAGGACCTTGCGTTCTTTGCGGTCTAGCCTGTTGGTATGGGTCCGAGCTGCATCGCCCCATATCACACTGACATGATACAGCGATGCTCCAGATTCGAGCGAACGCACTAAAAGTACGCTGTCAGTACTAATGCGGTTTTCACATACCCTCTAGGGCTCGCCGTCCGAAACGACCTGAACAGGACGTCCAGTGCTCATTTGTTTGCCTATTTGACTGTTTGATCGATATGTCGGATAAAGGTAACTTGCTGTCTAATATCACATCTAAATCCCTAGTGTTGTCAACCTTTCCGACTATCAACTATGTTTTCATCGGAGTTTTCGATGTAAGTTAAGTTGAGCTCCATAGGTTAGCCTCTTCTTGTATGGAAAGAATCATTAGGTATATGAGTGGTCCTGGAAGGTCAAACTTTCGACGCTCATTCATTTACCCAGTGTTAAGTTATTTCTTTGCTTATATTTTTCTAGTGTTAGGTCCTTTCGGTCTGATGAGACCTTTGCACTGCCGGAAGGATGAAAGGAATCAGTGGAGACACTGGCCAGCCTGGTGCACCGCCGGGGCTGAGCCCGTCACGATGGACAGGCCACCCAGCCCCGTTAACGGTCACCCCACCTCACATCAGCCTGCTCCTGAGGAGCTACTCACGCCCGATGAAGGTGACCGTCCAGCCCGGATCGGAGGTTCGATACATGGAGGTCCTGGGGATGGAAAATGACTGAACGGTGCATTCACTCAACGATTCATTCTTTTTGACTAGCCATCACTGAAATGTCAGGACTAGTCCCAATGCGAGGGTATGTGTCAGAAAGCGGTTCTGTTGTGGCATCTTTTGTTATCAAGCAAGTTGCATGACAAGCAAGTTACTCTGTCTGTACTTACCCGTTCCTACCTATAGAAACAAACGAACGGAACGCACAGGTAATGACAAAGTGAGAGGCGGATTACATGCTGGGCGCCCAGATCAAAGGAATGACCGGCGCATCGTATCTCAGCTACATAACAGGGATTACATATCGAAACTAGCGGTGCCAAGCGGACAATCCGCATAAATCACGCTTCAGAGCACATACCGTGTCAGTCTCCGCAAAATTGCATCAGCTTGTGTGGTAACACAAAGGTAGAAGTAATTTTAGACATATCGGTCTTGGAGACATAACGGAACATCAAGAAGAAACATGTTTGAATCTTGATATTCTACCATCTACCGGGTGTCCCAAAAGTAAGGTCATGATTTAAAACTTAAATATCTCGAGAAGTAAGAGTCCGAATCACTTCCAATTTTAACACGTGCAAGGTACATCCATAAAATTATTTTATTGCATGCTTAAACCATTTTTGATCATAACTACACCGAGCAGTAGGCATAAAACTGAGAAGGTCGAAATTCAACTCTTAAAGAGGGTCCGTCATTAAAACAAAGGGTAAATACCGCCCAGTTTTCGGCCCTAAGCAGACCCTAGCAGCTCGCCCTATCTCTGAACTCATGCATAGTTTCGCCTCAACCGGTAAAACGTCAGAAAAAGGTATAATGTACGCACAGGGCATGTATACTTAGCCACCTGTGCTTCGAGGTCCTGAGGACGACAGCGGGAATCGGGTGACAGTAAATCAAGAGAGGTGGCCGAGAGTCCTCCCAGTGGTTCTTCCGCTCGTCGCAACGCAGCTGTGCCGACACCATCAGCCAGCAGTGGTTTCAGCAGGATGGAGACTATGCTTGCACCGTCCTGAAGATCATGCAATTGTCTCCGAGAGTGGATGTGAGATCCCGTAATTTTCAGTCAGGGCAACGCCATTGAATGGCCTCCGCGGTCACCTGACGTTACACCTTCATATTTTTATTCTCTGGATACACAACAGAAAGATTGTCTTTTAGGACAACCCAACGAGCCGGGAAGAACTAAAGGATGATCCCTTCGAGCAAACATAGGCGGCATCTCACCAGAGAATCGCTCCAGAATAGTGGAGGAAGTCAAACGTAGTCTATTCATGCACGCGGCCCGAAATGGTAGCCATGTAGAAAAGCAGCAAATGTGGGGCTACGAGCCAATGTATTGACTCATATGTATGTCAGAATAAAATTTTATAAAATGCTCTTTCATATGATGTCCTATTTATATCTATCCATCGCGTATTTTTGGCAGTGTGGCCAAAACAAATGATGACCTTACTTTTGGGACACCCGGTATGTAATCTCATATTGTTGTCTGCATGCATCATCCGTTGGTCTCAAATAATTTCACAGCAAGAGAGAAGTTTCTGTTTCAATGCAACGTGTACCTTCACCACGTGGCTAATGACATAGGCTTCTGTATTACTGTATTACTGACATACAGGCTGCTTATATCCTAATGCCAATGCAAATCTGAACTAAACGCATTTATAATAATCCGTGCGTTTTCTAACATCATCTGCGTTTCCGCGAGGCATCCCACTCCCAGTGAGGACCTCACACCGGCTGAGATCCTCCGTCTCATTTCTCTCCACACCCACCCAATCTCGGCGACTGTTGCGGAGCGTCCCTCCCTCCCCTCCCCTCCCTCCCACCTGCTGTCGTGCAGCACGCAGCCAGTGGGGTAGGTCAGTCCCCCCCCCGCTGCAGACCGCCACTGCAGACGTTGAGTGCGTGCGCAGGACGGCGGCGCACCACGCATATGCGTGGGGCAGGTCGGCGGCCGCAGCCGGCGCGGCGGCCGGCGGCGGGCGAAAGCACGTCCGGTTCGACACCCGACGGTTATAGTGGCGAGAGCTGACGGTGCTGCTGAGTCCTCTTCAGTCCTCTTCAATATTCTCTAGTCCTCGCGAGGAGAGTCCTCTTCAGATGGAAATGAAGGAGTGACTACGTGTGGTTGCATATCAAGTTTATTGTCACTTACCTACGAACTTGGGGACATCAGAACGGTTTTAACTGACTGACACGTGACACAACTTTTGCTGCATATTCCTGTGCCTACTGAGAACATGAAATTGTCTCTATGGAAATGTTTATACATATTTTACTAATTACTCTTGCGGAATAACGCTCTTGGCTGAATCAACAACAGTCACACAGTCTGTCCGGAAAGATAAAATCATATGAGCAACCAGGGGCGCGGGAACTACTTTCCGACTGGGGGGGGGGGGGCACACCATAATAGAGAACAACCTAAGGTACCCCCAAATCTAGTTTTCTCACCGGTTTTAGGCCACTTATTTTTCACCCCTCGGCCTTTTCAACAAAAAAAGAAAACATTTGCAAAAAAGTGTGGTATTCCGTCTCAAAGCTGTGGGGGCACCGCCCCCACGGCCCCAGAGTTGGGGGGGGCAGGCTGCCCCCACTGCCCCCCCCCCGGCTCCCGCGCCTATGTGAGCAACAGTTGCGTTCTTAACCGCTCATCCTGTTCCGTTGGACCGTATCATGAAGAAGCCCAGGCGTAGTACGAATGCAATGGACCGCTGTCAAACACAGCAACAAATTCCTTTTTGACTTAGTGTACCTGGGCTTTGTCATAAAACAACTTACTTTTATATCATCCCCTTTCAAATTTCTCGCCCTGCTTTTGAGACGATTTCGTAACTAAAACCTGCGAATCACGGACGATCTCTCGAAGTCCATGATCGATATGAAGGGTCGGTGGGTGCCGGGCGGCCGGTAGGGCTGCGGTGACGGTGTCTCAGCCCGTCTGTGACCACGTGTCCGGCTCGGGCGCGCCCTTCCTCCGCGCGCGCGCGTCGGTCGGCCGGCCGCGCCAGGCCGGCCCGGTGGCAAAAACTAGCGCGCGCCGCGCCGGCCGCCGCCTCGTCTAGACAGACGTCGGCAGGGGCGCACTGAGGACGCCAAAAACGGGCCACCCGTCACAGGGGCGACCCCAGGTAGGCCAGAAGGAAGGTGTGACGGCTGCTGCTGCCACGCAGAGCAGATAAACAGCTGCAAACAGTTTTAAGCCGCGTATGTTCAAATCATCTCCCGTCGGAAATCAATCCGGTTCGCTTCCCACGCCGTATGTGAGGCGTTATTAGCTCTCGGCAGGCGGCTCTCCGGGACCGAGGAGCGACCGGAGAGGAGAGGACAGGGAGAGGGGAGAGAGGACAGGGGAGAGGGGAGAGAGGTGAGCCGGGAGAACGGCGAGGGGAGCGCCGGCTGCCAGCGGGAGCGGGGAGCCGGCGCCGCAAAGATGGCCGCCGCACGTCCCCGGCACGTGATGCGTGTGAGCGCCACGTCGCCACGACGGGCCGGCGTGTCTTCAGAAGACCACGACAGCATTCGGTTCTTTCATTTTAAGAAATAATTCAGTTCGTGATAAAAAATAAAGTAAAATATAAGCAGCCAAAATTAAAACGCAGAAGGTCGTGGGTGACATTTGTAACCAACCTGGCTAGGCCTGCGGAGAAGTAAGATTTTAGGAAAATGGCGAATGGAAAAAGTTTATTGGGGTACAACTGTTGACCTGGTACGGTGAATGTCGTCCAAAGAACTAACTACTATAAGAAGTAAACCGTATAATATATTTCTGCGGTTTGCAGTTCGTCTTCCTCTGGGACTAGCCACCAAATACGCTCTCTGTTTGAAGTACGTTTTCTGGAAGCTGGTACTCGCACCGCACTAAAAAAAAAAAAACAACATTTACAGGGGACTATTTATCATGGCTCTTTAAACGTTTGCAATGTCTACAATCAAAAGTTTTCAGGTCTAGTGAGAAAAGCCAGCACACAAAAGAGCATGCGCTCTAGAAGATCCGAACCTCGAGCAGCTATCATACGGAAATGGGAGATATAAATGCACCGGTAATTCTGATTTCTGAAATCACTAGCCGCAGGAAGAGCATACGATATCGAATTCGTGTGTTTGAAACAACAGCTGAATGCAATGCACGCTACTTGATTCTGCAACCTACATGGCGTTGTGAATCATCACCATCACCTGACCTCAAATTCTGAATATCGTGGAATTTTACGTGTATTTGCAGTTTTTAAACACAACAAATTTGTTTTTTCGTAAATCAATGATTGCACCATTTCAGGGCATAACTATCACACAATACACTTAGGTACATCTTCTGTTCAACGCGAAAGTTAGCATTCAACAGGCACACGATTTCGATTCGCCTAAATAATTTGAATGATAGCCACTAAAAGTTACAATGATAACGTCTAAAACACAAACATAGATAAAAAAGGCGCTATTCACTCACTCCTGACCAGTTCCAGGCTTACCAACAGCGCACGGCACCAATTTTCGAGCACTACCGACGCCAACGAACCAGCACGTGCGTCCGAGAACAAAGGAGGCGACGCGCCGCCCTGAAGACAGCGACCCCCGGCCTACACCCATAGAATCAAACTTGAGACCAAACACACCACAAGTTCGGATCTACGGGTTGAGTCCGGGGGCGGCCGGTGGGGGCGGCGTGCGGTGTCGGGCGGCGTCTGGCGTCCAGAGAAGGTGCGCGTCGGTCGCGGTGGCGCGCCGGCGACTGACGGTTCGGCCGGCCACACCGGGCGGCGTCGCCCGCGCCGCGCCGCCCACTTTTTGTCGAATTCCGCCGCAACCCTTTCGGCTTTTTGCTCGACAAAGGCGAGCGGAGACGGCGGGGCTCGGGCGCGTCCTCGCGCGGGCGGCGGCCGCGGCCCGACCGGCGCCGCGCCGCTCGAAAACGGCTCCGCCGACCGGCCGACGGCGCATGCGCGCCACGCCGCGCCGCTGCGCCGACGCTCGTCGTCCGCGGCCGGCGCGCGCGCGACGCTGCTCGGAGCGGCGCTTCGCCGAGCTATACAGGGACGGGCACGCAATACGCAACATAGCACAAATCGGACTCGATTTAAAGTATAGAGCAAAAAAGGCAAGCAAGAAACCAGCAACATTTTTAAAAGCGAGAAGAATCAGAAAATAAGTAAAAACAAACAAGAGCAGAAACTACGTAAAGAAAATGCCAAAATCGATTTCTTGGTGATCTTGAAAATCAGACGCCAACAGCAACATTGCTCTACTTTGTCTTGCCCATTTCCTTGGTGGTGATATATAAAACGCCACAACAAAACCAGGCGAGCCGTGCGGTCCGGGACACAATTGGTCGGAAGTTCACATAAACACCGTCTGGGCACCACGACTCGCCAGCGGCGCTCCACAGGGCACGTTCCGCCGGCCACGTACCACCGCTCGCGCGCACGTGCCGCGTGGTGGCTGGCACGGGCTGACTGGCGCGGCGCCGGCCGGCGTGGCCGCCACGTCCCCTCTTCCCGACCGCGGCACCCCCTCCCCGGCCGTCTGTCGTGTTTCGATTGGTCAATGGCCGCGGCGAACGGCCAATGGTTGAACCCTTCCCCAGGGAGGGGTCGGGGCTGGCACGCCGGCCGGCCCGCCGCACCGCCAAGAGCGCGGGCCAGGGTCAGATTGGGGGCAGAGGAGGGGCGGGGCAGGGGTCCTGGTTACACGGGGGGGGGGGACGGACTTGGTAACGGCGGAACAGCCTCATCAGCTGAGAGGTAGACCGCCCTCCCCCTCTTCGGCCGGAGGAGAGGGGCTGAAAATTTGACAGCCACCGCAGCAACAGAGGCGGCAACATGCAAACCCTCCCAACGTCGGTGCATGGAGAGACGCATTTGATATATAAATGAATATCGAACAGCCGGATGAAGTCAATATCAGCCGATGGAAAATATAAAACAATATTGCATATTCCTCGGCACAAGTTAGGTATCCTAATAGGTAGGTACACTGAGACATTTAAGAGAGTTTAGCGTAGTGAGGAAAATCATATTGATGATTATGAGCATATTTTTAATTGACCGAATCCTCAATGTAATCTGAATAAAATGACAAATAGCAAAAATTCGGGTATATTCGATCACAGATCTTTGTCAACCGATACCAGCAGGCGCCACAATTGTAGATGTCAAAATACTTTTTGTTCAGTACACATGCACAACAGTAGATATGTCCTCAGGGAAAAGATTTATGGTTGGTACTTCTAAAAGTCGCAGCAGTCAAACATAATATGTACAGGGAAAGCAGTCAAACATAATATGTACAGGGAAAAACCTATACACAAGATTAAAGTGCGTGTGTGCCTAAGCATATACGAATTTAAGATGAAACAATACTTGCGGATCAATTAAATGGGCAGCAAGTTACACTCTTACCCTGGACAAAGTTAGGGCACATATAACATTTACACTGTGCGAAACAATTAAATGAGCATATTATACATAAATGAACATTATATACGTAAATGAGCATACATGAGCGTATTATCATACTATGACTACTCATACCCTGGACAAAGTTAGGGCGCATACAGCATCTATGAAAACGATCTACACAATCACTTTTTAACGTGGTGAGCTCTTGAAAATGCTACCCTACTTTGGAAGTAGCTGCCAGGAGGTGCTGTTATCGTTAAGAGCTGGCATCCTATCGCGGATGGTGATGGATTCAGCAATCCTCCTGTCAGCTTCATCCTTACATTTGCGTACGATGCGTGCTATCAGAGTCGTGTCCGTTGGGGTCAGGTCTGGGTGCTCGTGCGCGAAATGTTCACCCATTGGTGTGCCTAGTTTCTTGTTGGTGCCATCTCGTAAGTGTTCGTTATATCGCAGTCGTATTGGCCTACCGCTTTCTCCTACGTAAGTTTTGTTGCACAGACTACATTTCAATTCGTACACTACGTTTTTCGTGTGACACTTTCCCCGCAGCCCAGCTTGACATGCGTGGCAGTGCTGTCTGCCTGAAGGACACGGTGGGTCTTTGAGAGCTGACCGCACTAGCTGTCTTTTGAGTGTGTTTTGATTTGTCCATGCTGCAAGGATCGGAAACCCTGATGTTTTCAGCACTTTTTGGACCTTGGAGGCCACTTCATCATTTATGAATGGTAGTTTGACGTAAACTGTTCCCCTGCGCTTCCTTTTGTCCCTCTGCACCCTAGCTACCCCCCTGTTTGCACGAGAGCATTCCCGTAGCATGACACTTTTGATGAGCTTAGCTGGATAACCAAACGACCAAAAAGGCAGTCTTAACAGGACATGTAAAAAGAGCCATTCGGATAAGTTCCGACATCCCAAGTAGGGACAAGAGCCTAGAGGTGATCACGTCCCTATTTAAGCTGAACGGTTATCCAGCTAAGCTCATCAAAAGTGTCATGCTACGGGAATGCTCTCGTGCAAACAGGGGGGTAGCTAGGGTGCAGAGGGACAAAAGGAAGCGCAGGGGAACAGTTTACGTCAAACTACCATTCATAAATGATGAAGTGGCCTCCAAGGTCCAAAAAGTGCTGAAAACATCAGGGTTTCCGATCCTTGCAGCATGGACAAATCAAAACACACTCAAAAGACAGCTAGTGCGGTCAGCTCTCAAAGACCCACCGTGTCCTTCAGGCAGACAGCACTGCCACGCATGTCAAGCTGGGCTGCGGGGAAAGTGTCACACGAAAAACGTAGTGTACGAATTGAAATGTAGTCTGTGCAACAAAACTTACGTAGGAGAAAGCGGTAGGCCAATACGACTGCGATATAACGAACACTTACGAGATGGCACCAACAAGAAACTAGGCACACCAATGGGTGAACATTTCGCGCACGAGCACCCAGACCTGACCCCAACGGACACGACTCTGATAGCACGCATCGTACGCAAATGTAAGGATGAAGCTGACAGGAGGATTGCTGAATCCATCACCATCCGCGATAGGATGCCAGCTCTTAACGATAACAGCACCTCCTGGCAGCTACTTCCAAAGTAGGGTAGCATTTTCAAGAGCTCACCACGTTAAAAAGTGATTGTGTAGATCGTTTTCATAGATGCTGTATGCGCCCTAACTTTGTCCAGGGTATGAGTAGTCATAGTATGATAATACGCTCATGTATGCTCATTTACGTATATAATGTTCATTTATGTATAATATGCTCATTTAATTGTTTCGCACAGTGTAAATGTTATATGTGCCCTAACTTTGTCCAGGGTAAGAGTGTAACTTGCTGCCCATTTAATTGATCCGCAAGTATTGTTTCATCTTAAATTCGTATATGCTTAGGCACACACGCACTTTAATCTTGTGTATAGGTTTTTCCCTGTACATATTATGTTTGACTGCTTTCCCTGTACATATTATGTTTGACTGCTGCGACTTTTAGAAGTACCAACCATAAATCTTTTCCCTGAGGACATATCTACTGTTGTGCATGTGTACTGAACAAAAAGTATTTTGACATCTACAATTGTGGCGCCTGCTGGTATCGGTTGACAAAGATCTGTGATCGAATATACCCGAATTTTTGCTATTTGTCATTTTATTCAGATTACATTGAGGATTCGGTCAATTAAAAATATGCTCATAATCAGGTACACTGAGACGCCGAAAGATGCAGAGCAGCTAGCTGGCGACAATGAAGATACAATACTAGATGTCTGGGTTTGCTTTAATTGTGATGAGAGCCCGTCTGATTTCCTACTTTACAATGATGCCTTCAAGATGAATTCCGTGATGATGCTACAATGATGCTACTCTCCGAACTCCATGACTAATTAAAGCTCTGAGATCACAACTATGTGTGTGAATACCGCTGTGGCCATACTGAGTGCATCCCCTTTCAAGGTAGCGTACAGGTGCGGCAATACAAATTGGACCAATTACGCGGAGCTGTGTTTAATTAACTGACCTAGAATGACGGCAGCGGCATAATTTACGGCCATTTTCATCAATCTTCTTCATTTGTGGAGCCTCAAGGTCGGTGACCGATGGCTGTTCCCGAGTGCCGGTTCCCGACCGGGGTCGGACCAAAATGGCGCTCAGTGATGAGCGGAGGGGTCGGGATGCCGATACGGGCACGGTACTGGTCCTAGCAAGTGGATCAGTCTGGCATACAAGTACACCATCAAATCTTGATCAGTGGCCAGCATAGCTAGATGCATTGCATACGCACCGATTAGTTCAAAACTAAGTAAACTGATGGACTTGGCAGCGCAAAAAGGCTGTTGTGCTACAGCGGTGCTGCAACGCCGTCTGTCTATGAAAGTCCACTTGAGAGGCCACACGGGAAGCGGTAGCCAAGTTATCAGCCTCCTTGCAGGCTGCTCCTGGCCAAAATGGCCCAAAATGTCAGGCCTAATCAAAGCTATGTAAATGGCCTAAGCCTTCGGATATTCTAATTGGTCAATTGTCGTGGATTAGATGCGGTCAAAAATCGATGAAAAGCCTGGAATCTGATTCCAAGCCTATTTTGAACTTCACAGTCCAAGAAATCACCTACGACTCGAGGCCGCAGCTGATGTCTCGTGCCTCGTACTTACAAAGCTCAGTCCTATAGGTTCAAACATATAGCTCAGTTCTATAGGTTCAAACCATTGCACTCAAGGCAGGCATTGGAACTCATCAAATTTGATTCATCTTATAAAGCTCAGTCCTATAGGTTCAAACATATGGCTCAGTCCTATAGGTTCAAACCATTGCACTCAAAGCGGGCATTGGAATTCATCAAATTTGCTCTTAATTATTCACACAGTACACATAATAAAGAAAATATGAAAAGCAAGTCCCTCTTATAAGTCCAAGCTCTGAAACATCTCGTTGCCAAACGCAACGGCTCCACCCACCACGTTCTAAATAGGTACTTCGTTGTTAGACCCAGCTGAGGTGGCGACACGGTCCCAGAGACTCCCCGGCGGCTCGCGGCGCTCCCCGGCGCTCCCCGGCGACTCCCCGACGCTCCCCGGCTCCCCGGCGACTCCCCGACGCTCCCCGCCAGGCCCGGTGGCCAGTCGCCGCGCCCGGTAACCAGCTATTGATCGTAGCCCCTCACTCGGCCCACCGCCCGCCCGGCTGGCTGGCCAGGAGGGTCACAGGAGACAACGGCCCGTCGGAGACCGGGGACCGGACCACGCGGGACCACACGGGACCACGCGGAGACCAGGGACCGCTGGACCAGGGACTGCAGAACCAGTGGAGGTCGTGTGGTGACCACTAGAGATTGAGAGCTTCAAGAGCAGAAAAAACTGCGTGGAACACGAGAGGAGACAAAGAGGCGACTGACGGTCCAATCCAGACCACGCGGGGACCGCAGCGACTGAGCTGCGAGGGACCACCGGGACTAGAGACCGCTTGACTATTAGAGATGCTCGGGGTCACCTTTGACCATGGAAATACGGGTTCAAATGGACCACACGAAGAGGAGAGAGAGAGAGAGAGAGAGAGAGAGAGAGAGAGAGAGAGAGAGAGAGAGAGAGAGAGAGAGAGAGAGAGAGAGAGAGAGAGAGAGAGAGAGAGAGAGAAAGAGAGAGAGAAAGGGAGAGAGAGAGAGAGAGAGAGAGAGAGAGAGAGAGAGAGAGAGAGAGAGAGAGAGAGAGAGAGAGAGAGAGAGAGAGAGAGAGAGAGAGAGAGAGAGAGAAGGAGGAGGAGCGGATCACCATGGGGACTGATATGAAGCTGTGGTGGCATAAACTATAAGCTGGTTCTAAATTCAGACCCAGGTGTGCCTTTGTAGTCTGAGCCCAGACAATAAGCCGGACTTATGCTGGAGTGCAATGGACACAGTATAAAGGAATAGACTGCCAGATTTAGCAGACACCTCGAAATAGGATATGGTAGCAATGACGGATTTGACGGATGAATTTTATATAAACATTCCAAGATTTCGCATCTCTATTCTCAATTTGACAAGGAGAAGAGAGATATCCAGCATACACTAACGAGGCGAGATCTGAAGTCATCAGTAATTACATCATAGAGACTAAGCGACCATGGCTATACGACCATGCTCTTCAGAGTGCCGTTCTGATCTGACCCAAAGGTAAATCTCTTGATTGCCTCGTTTATCATCAGCGCTTGTAGCTCACCACACATCACCCAAATTTTACCCTCCTGACCACCTGGTCAGCAAGTGCCGCCTCACTCAGTACTCCTCACCACCCACCGTCTATCGCCAATCATCCACCTACCACCCACGCCTACCACTTCCCACCGCCGACCCAACTACCACCCATCACCGTCCACCACTAACCCACCTAGCGCACACCTCACACCGCCCACCGCGGTTTAATAAACTCCATCCACTGGCCATCCACCACCCACCGCCTATCCAACAACCTTCCACCTCCCACCACCCGTAATCCACCAAACACCACCCACCACCCATTTCCCACCACATATCTTCCACCGCCTCCCACCTACCATCCACCTCATACCACGAATCATCCACCTCCCATCAGTCCCATCACCCGTGGTTACTTCCCGTGGTCATCGGGCAGCCCTCTTAAATCACCCACGGTCTGTGGATGCCGCCAGCCTTATGTTCGGCAGCACCCATTCCCTCGATCGGAGCAGCAAGTGCTGGGTGGTGGGGCACCGTTCAGTGGACAGTTGCGCTCGTTTGACCCTCCCCTCTCGTCGGTCCTGATTAGGCGAAGACTGTACGGACAGCCACAGAATATGCTGTAAGGCATTGATCAAACCCCAACAGCAAAGGGATAGTCGGACAGCCACAGACGCGTGAGACATTTGTCAAAGCCCGACCACAAATGGGTATTATCGTACGCTAGGATTGAAAACGGGGTGTGGCAGATGCCATGTATTCCTGTCATATTGATATGACCATATGATAATGCTGATAATACAGTGAACAGTTAATGTGCAGCAAAGAAGAGCTCAGGGATACAAAAAATAGGTGTACTGTACAGGTTTACTAATCTCTGTTCGAGTGAGTGAAATACAGCATATCCAGAAGTCCTGACGATTGTTTTGGACGTCATTTAACGCGCGCTATGATTAGTGGACAATCAGCCAATCACCGCATGAATGACCCTTCGTTGACCGTTCAGCTGAGGGCCGTGCAAATATGACCTTGAAATCGTGTTAACGTTCAGTGATGGGTTCGAAGGTGCGCCTTGTCGCTGGCTGCCTGCGAGCAGCGGCCAGGTGCGACATGAACAAGACGTGAATGAACGGGTGCGACATGAACAAGACGCGAGTTGTAGCACGATGTGGCGTTTCTCGGTGAACGGTTCATAAGGTAAAGGTAATTATCCGACTAAGTAATTCCTCAGAAAATGTCCTCATGCCGTTACAGTCGCGGTAGGCCAAAATTGACGAAAACGCAGCAACATGTCAGTGGCAACGGAAGGATGTCCAGAGGTCTGGTGGACAGAAAAAGTCATCTTCGACGCCAAAGAAATGATTAACTGGATCAACTCGAGGGTCAAGATTCCTTATCTGGAGGGTCACTTCGCATTTCAACAGCACGCAGCGCCCTCCAACATCGCCGCTGCCGTCTAAACTAAACTGACAGAGGAGTTCGGTGGGCCGGAACATCTGTGGTGAGGCCGTTTTAGGCCCGACCTCAGCTCACTCGATTAAGGCGTGCCGAGCACTCTGCAGAATAAGCTCCGGGCCACCTCTCATTGCGAACATAAAGTTGCTGAAGACTTGCTCTATGGGAGGGTCTGGAAATGTACAGTGTGTCTAAAAAGAATGTACCGTCGCCACTACGTGGCGCTGGTGTCGCGAGCCGGTAGTTGGCTGAATCCGCACCAGACCACACATTCCCAGGCGCTAGGTGACAGCTGCGCAGCGGCCGGTAGTAGCGTAAGCCCGAACCTTCGTGACACGACCCCGGGGGGGGGGGGGGGGGGGGAGGGAGGGGAGCGGGCGGGGCAGCGCGTCAGTAGGGAGGGGTGCTCCAGCAAGCTGGCAGTTGTCGCGGCCAAAGGTCAAGGGGTCACACACCAAGCGAACGGACGCTGATGTGGGTTCGTGGGGATCATGAACTTGTGTGTGGTAGGTGCGTCTTGCGATGCACGGGTGATACGCCAGGTCTAAGCCAAAGGATTCAGGGGAGAGCTGATGAAAACACCTGGTCAACTACGGCGAATAATAGTGCTGAAAAATGGAAAGTATGGGTCAATGCAAGCCTTCATGACTATAAACAACTTTTTGAGGACGCAAAGGCCAGCATTGAATAACGATATCCGGATCGAAATTATAAATAATTAAATGCCGAACTAATAGCGCTGCAAAACCCTCCTAGTAAATTATCAAGTCGGATTATACCCACTTGAATTAAACTATCCTAAATAAAATTGTTAATCAACTTTTTAACACTGACGTTCTTTATCATACGATAAGTATGGGGTTAACCAAGATTCAGCATCTTCCGCGTTCAAACAATTACCTGTAAGGCTAGAACATTAATGGCCAGGTAAAAACATGGTCGGGATTTGATCATTTGATTAACCGGATTATAAGTCGATTTTTTAGTCGGGATTTGATAAGTCGGATTTTTTTACGCAAACCGCATTTTAAGTCAAGTCAGGTCACTGATCTATGACGTCATAAATGAGCAGTCCTAAAATGAACTGTGTGAAACTGTCCTAAACTGTCCTCAACATTTTAGGACTGTGTGCACACTCCTAAAATGTTCCAACTTCGCAACACCCTCAGTGCAGAGCTTTCATAGGGAGATGAAACTTACAGGATCTTATAGTATGATCGAGAGTCTCACAGCTTGTATAAATGTATATCTCGGATTTTCTGAAGCGTCGCCTGAGATCAGGTCAGTCTTTCACCATTAAAAGTCAGGGGAATATGGAAATTGCTAGTTTGGTCCGGAAATGATATACAACTATCTCAAATTCTCAAGCACACGGAATCGTGCTTTCATGCGCTCCTTGCAAGGTCTGTTATTAAAATTAAAGCATTGCTTTAATTTTGCTTTGTTGATCTTGCGTGACGTCATTTATCACGTAACCAAGGGTATCAGTTTTTCGTCAATAACTCCCGATCAACTAAAGCTACCGAGTCGATAAAGCCACTAATGGACATGAAAAGACCTGCCGAATCGAGATATGCAATATGACCTCCTTTGACCAGCTTCGTGACCTGACGGGCTGTGACCTGACCTTGACCCGAGGTTAACACCTTAACTCTCGCCCGTATTGGTGTTTTTCAAGCCGCAAACGTATAAGGAAGGGGGGGGGGGGGGGTCCGTTGGACCCTCCCTTGCCGTTTCGCCCCTGATCGAGCTAGAGCTTCGCGGAAAAAACGAGCGTGTTGGCCGTGACGAGAGGAAGTCGATGATACCCAGTTTTAAGGTCCTAGGTCATTGGTTGACTTTCCAGGTCAGGTCAATGACCCAAAAGTCGGGAAAAACGGGCCCTGTTAGAAAGTCGTAAAGCGTGGCTGCTATGGGGTTTTCGGGGTGCTGATCACGAATATCATGTTAGTTTTGATCACAGATGATGTCTTCATGCATTTAGGCCAGGTCGGGTCAGGTCAGGTCAGGTCAACCAGTAAGGGTATTCGTAGTAGGTGGCAACCGCCTCTGACAGCTTCGCAACATGTTACGAGGGCGCCAAAACTACTTCGTTAATGTTCATATGGCTGCTAAATTCGAATTCAACTCCTAAAACTGGCCTAGAAACATGTAAAACTCGAAAAAGTGAACCGAGGTCATCAAAGGTCAATGACCTGACCTGACTTTCCGGTGACCTTGACACCCACCCTAATGCATGGAAGCAACATCATATCCCATGTTTGAACGCTTAAAACCACGAAAAGACTGCAAACGCGCCGCTAATGCGAGCCGACATACGCCGAATCGCGATTCCGGCCAAACATATTCTCGAAAAGTAGGTCGCAGGTCAAAGGTCAGGGTCATGACAATTTCAGGGTGGGTGTAAAATTGATTAACGCGAGGGTAACGAAAGTTTCGTCGCGATCGGCCGCTTTTTACGCGAGTTATTCGCGAAAAACCGAGGGAGGGGAGTCCGTTCGACCCCCCCCCCCCCTATACGGGCGAGGGTTAAGTTGATCTCACCCGAAGAAAAAGTATACCATTCGACACGCCTGAGCTAGACAAACACGATGCTGCTAAAATCGCGGATCTGCGATCATTTTTAGCGAAGTTATTTACCAAAAACCGAACCTGTGCCTTGGGCCACTTGACCTGACCTCCGAAGTCATTGGCTGACCCTGGTCCTTAAATCGGAGACCAATCGCTGCATTTCGTAACGACGCACACGATCGTTTCTTTCGTGAGGCTCTAGCTCAATTAGGGGCGAATCGGCGAAGGGGGGTTGGAAGTGTTTCCTCACTTCCAACCCCCAACGTCCCCTCGGTATTCAGAAAACCTGAAGGTCCGGTGAGGGTTAAAACGTTTCTCCTGAACGAGGAAGAAATGTAAAAGTCAAAGCTCTACAGACGTCCTGTAAAAGTGGCCATAATAATAAATTCGTTAAAAATAAGATGCTTTTTAAACGACTTCCTCATATAAAATCGGGTGCTGGGAACAATCTTATAAACGCTTTAGAATGGACAGGGCGTCACTGGCTAAAGTGTGGGTGCAGAAAACGGCTATTACCTAAATGCAAAATGGTTTTCATGCATTTCAGTCAATTGTATATTGTCGGTCCCAGTGGCCGAGCTAAAAAAAAAAAAAAAAAATCGGTAGTGTTTTGCATCTTTTACGCCCTAAGAAACTACACCATCTATCGAAGTGGGCGGGCTTATTTGAATGGGAGGGCGCATTATGCACGAATCGAGTGCTTTCGTTTATTTTGGACTGTATTTTACCACATCCACTGCTGGTATCACTATTAATATTATCTAATGCCGTGAATACGACAGCATTCCATTTATAAGATTGGGCCAATGGAGTCGCGCCCCGCGAGCTCGGTTTTCCGCTGGGCCGCTACAGGCCAGGAAGTCGGGCTTCGCCTGAGGGCAGGACAAAGGTCAGCGAGGGAGCGCGGGGTCAGCCAGGTATCGCCAAGTGCCGAGCGGATGCCGCTCCCTCCCCCCTCTTCCCCTCTTCTCCCCTCCCCACCTCGGTATAGATGGGGAGGGACCGAACTGCCAATGACATGCGAGCGGTCAAGGCCGCTCGCGCGGCAGCGACCCTGGCGGCCGGGTGCCGCAACTGGGATTCAGCCAAGTTACCGATTCGCCTCCTGTGGGAGAGCCAAACCAGGGGACATACTTTTTAGATATACTGTACTACATCATCAAGACCCATCCTGCACAGGCTTCCGCCCCCGCGTCGAGACCGTCGTCGGCGCAAACGGTGGTTACATTGAATGATCAGTTAGCGGAAGGATGTGGCTTGGGGTCCCCAGTCATTATTTTAAATGTCGTTACTATGTAAATGAACCAAACGCATTTGTAAAAAAAAAAGATGTTGCAAAGCTCCGGGAATTTCTGTACAGTGGACACCCTTGAATATCATTATGACACAAAAGGACGATAGTTGCGTGATAATGCGCAGAAGATGATTAAATCTCACGAGATCCTGATCATCGTCAATGCCATATTATTGAGGACTTGTGTCACGCACGTGGGTACAGGAGCGTGTAACTGCCCTATCCCGCTTGATACCTGAGTGCCTGAGTGCTGCCGCTCTCTGGTGGGGGGGGGGGGGCTATTGTTCGCCCCCCTCCAGACTTTTCATTATATCTCCCAAATCACTGCACCGATCGTCTCCAAACTTTTAGTACCCTCCTGGGCATCAATTTACACATTGCGCCCAAAAATGTTCCCAAAGGCTTTGATAGGCTGGTCACAAATGACCTCAGAATGATGACATGTTCAGCCATTTTCGACCCAAAAAAGTTTCCGCGGGAAGAGCTATCAGGCCTATAGTTTTAAAAATACAGAAAAATGTTAATGAAATAAAAGGTGTATAATTACCAGGGCTATAACACTGCTATCTCAAACTTTAAATTTGTTTTATTTCGACAATATGATAAAAGTAGTTTGTTATAAAATAGCCAAAATACCCCCCAAAGAAAAAATGGAACTTCGAAAAAAAGAATACATGTGATAGAACCCAACGTCTTCCATCCACATACCAAATTTTAGATCGATACCTTCATTTTTTTTTGCCAAGTTATAGTGTAGAAGCGGCTCAAGATTGCTGACGTAAAATTTTCAAACCCAAATTTTAGCAGTTCCAAACCACGTAGCGCAAAACAAAGACCACCAGTAGACTCCCCGTGACAAGCTGCATCGAATCGATACCCATTTTATGCCTAAGTACCAATTTTGAAAGTTGACTTTCTTTGACCTGACATTTACCTGACCTCCACCAGAAAGTAGCCTAAACCGTTCCTGACAGTCGTGTAGCCAGTATCATTGAGCTGGAAATGAAGAAATTGGCAATAAAATATGCAACACACAGCCTTAACAACATTAGGTTCTTGTACTGACCCTTGGTGACCTGACCTCTGGGACCTGACCTGGTATCAGTGACCTCTACTAGCAACACATATACTTGGCAACTGATGCTCTATCGATGATTTCCGATAAAATGCGTTTCACTCGATGTTATAGCGCATTCCCTAGAACACCCGCGAACGATGAAACATTTTATCTTTGACCTGACCTGTGACGTCATCGGTGACCCCGAGGTCACTGCATTTGAAGTTCCTTCAACTGATTTGACAGGACTATCGAACACCGTTTGAATTTTGCAAATCCGTCCAGAAGTTTTGGAGATACGAGGGGGGTTGGCAAAAAATAGCCCTCCCCCCCCCCCCACATCAGGTCGCGTCATAAGCAGACCTCCAGGACGCAGGTTAAAATGGGCTCTTAGCCACTGTGGATCGCACCTGTCCCCGTATACGAGCTTATCGCTCATGTACAGGAAAACAGCAATTAGCAAATGGTGCAATTGTGTCCCGAAACCAGAGCAGGTGGTTAGACAATGGCCTCTCTCTCTCTCTCTCTCTCTCTCTCTCTCTCTCTCTCTCTCTCTCTCTCTCTCTCTCTCTCTCTCTCTCTCTCTCTCTCTCTCTCTCTCTCTCTCTCTCTCTCTCTCTCTCTCTCTCTCTCTCTCTATCTCTCCCTCACCTCTCTCATCTCTCATTCTCTCTTTCTTCTCTCATTCTCTCTCTTCATTTTCTTTCCTTTTTGGTCTTTCTCTCACACCCTTCGCCCTTCATCGCCCTTCATTCAAAAGCAAATATTTACCAGAACTGAATCAGCAGAAAACAAGCAAAAGATACGAGATCAAGTTTTAACCCGTACCTATAACACAAAAAACCATGTAAGGTATATTTGTCAAAATAATATTGAATAGTCAACACATTTGTAATAATTTGCGATCATAAACATTATATACCTTCCCACGCCATTGTCAGAGAGTGTCTCCCAGTCAGAGCTCCCCGGGACGGGACTGAGGGGGGGGGGGGGGCGGGGGCCATCACGGGTCAGTCCAGGCCCCGCGGTAGTTTCGGCCACGGCCCACCAGGGGGCTCTGCCGACTCACCTGTTCGAGATCCCACGACGGCGCAACGACTCACACGGCGAAGCCACGGCCAAATCCGCTGCACACCAAACTCAGTCACACTCACACTCACTGCGGCGAAGCTTTACAGGTCTCACACTGCTGCATTTTCTCACCAAATCCAGTCTCATCTCAGCGTCAGCCGTGGCGCCGGCGTCGCGTCACTATTCGCCACAGGCGCGTCACAATCGTCACCGCCGCGTCACCATCATCTTGACGGCTGCTGCGTCCTCGCCAGGTCGTCGTCGGCCCTGAAGTCGACAAAAACCACATCAGACAGGACCGAAAAAACAGCCGGCCGCGGGCGCGTGCCAGTCGGTGCCGGCGAGCGGACGGGGGTGACGGTGGCCGCGCCGCCGCCGGCCGCCTAGCAACAGCCCACTGCGTCGTAAAAACGCGGCGGGAAATTCAAACGCAGAGACGAAGGGTTGAGAAGGCGACGGCGGCGGTCGTGACTGGGCGGCAGCGGCGGGGGCGGGGGCGGCGGCCAACGCTTCCGGGAGCGGCGGGCCGCCCGGGCGGCGGCGGCGGCGGCGGCGGCGCGCGGCCGGCCGCGCCGGCAAACCCGGCTCGGCGGCCGGCGCCGCTCCACGCAACAGCACTGCAGCGGCGCACCGCGAGCGGGACGGTCCCCGGCGACCGTATCGAGCGCACCACCCCCCACCGCCGCCGCACTCTGCACACGCACACGCACCCTGTGATTGCGGTAGGCCGCGGCGGCCGGCCGGGCGGGCGGGCGGACGGGAGGGTCGGCGGGGAGCACGCTGCCGCGCCCGCCGCCGACCGCGCCGGCCCGGGGTAATGAACGCCGCTCAGTCAGCTGAGCACCAGGGGCCGCCGGGGCGGAGGTGGAGCCTGTGCAACGCACCGACGTGCAATCTGGCCATGAGGGCGGAGCCAGACGATCGGCCGGCCGGCCGCCGGCTGACCGGCGAGCGGGGCCGGGCGCCAGTCGCGCCGCCGCCGCTGCATGGGAGGGGACGCCGCCGGGCTGCGCCGCCCGACCCGGGCCGAAATCCGCCGCCCGCAACGACACGGACACGACGGAAGGACTATACCATGGCTTCAGATCAGACTGGCATGATTCAGGCTGGGTGTGCCGCTCAGTCATTCACGCATGAAACGGATTAAATTACTATCGGTCTAATTTTCCTCTCCCACGATCTTCTTCCCTCACCCACATCCCGTTTCTAATAGTGGTGTCAATTTCAGAAAACGTATGTTTAATGTCCGTCCAATGTCCAATACTTACGTCGACTGTCCGTCCAAAAATGTCCAAGCCAGCCATTTGTCCAAAGATGTCCGACATCTACGCAATAGTTTACACTCAACACCGTTATTTAATTCGCTTTTAATGTATCGTTACCAGCCCAAAAGTGTTAATCATATGGAAAACTGAGCTTTCTAATGGCCAATCAATGTTAAACACGATTACTTTATAAAAAAAAAATTGAGGTGTAGCAAGCGATTGTCCAAAGTTGTCCAAAGCCCGCTGTCATTGTCCATGTCCAACCAAATTCCGAATTGGACATTGGACAAAATCGGAATTCCGAAGATTCAAGTTCCGATTGACACCACTAGTTTCTAATATCTCCCTGCCTTCCGGTCTCTCTCTCTCTCTCTCTCTCTCTCTCTCTCTCTCTCTCTCTCTCTCTCTCTCTCTCTCTCTCTCTCTCTCTCTCTCTCTCGTTATTCCCATGTACTGTTCTTCTCTTCCTCCATCCCTCTTCCCGAACGCACGGCGGCCGACAGGGTAGCCGTTGAAAATGGCGCGACACACCAAACAGGTTTCTGGTCGCCGATTTGGGATCGAACCGCTCCATCACAGCATACAATAGAGAAGCGAACGATTCGTTGGTGGTCTTACTGCCACGGGCTCACAGCTTTTGCGTACTATGAAAATTCATGCCGGAAATTTATTTCGGGAATGGTTGTGATGAAGGAGGGTCCAAAATCGTAGGATATCCCGTGGTCACTCCTGTGACCCATCATGCCCCAGTGTGGCCTAGGATGACCCAATGCGGATGGAGGATGACGTACTATCAGGATTAAGTCAAGTGACTCAAACCTCCAAAGGATTTTATACATCACAATAAGCCCTACCGTTCTTGCAAAACACCCTAACCGTTCGAAGGGACCCAACCAGACTTGAATTACGTTTCAAATTAAAGCTTCGGCTTCTAGCCCCTCTAATGCCACAGAAAACCACCGACAATTACCGCACAAAGTTATCTTTGATCTTCTTGTATTGCCGTCATAAAGCAAGTAAGCGAGTTTAAAGAACCCCATACTACTCGTACATTGTCGATCTCTGCACACCGCTACCCATACACGAGTTCATGCATAATAACTTCGCTTGTGGATAGAAGACGATATAAATTTAAAAAATCCTGGAATATAGTTTGTTATTCGCATGACTTTAAAGGGACCCTCCCACCTTCAAAAAAGTTAATGAATTGGCATGAAAGTGATGTCCCTTGGTTCAGAAAGAGCGAAAACGAATATCTACCAAATTTCACCGAAAAATATTCACTGGTTTTCAAGATATTAGGCTTTTACTTTTGTTTACTTTTTGGGATCTCTCCTGTTACTAGCGACTTTATTTGGAAGCAATAATTTGGCAGCCTTAAAGTGCGGCAGACGTTGCGCGCAAAGCAGCGTATACCACCACGTGTTAACGATGGTTTTAGTCTAAGATTTAAAAATCGTTAGATCTCCGCTGACGTCACAAATTCTAAGGGGGCATTCCAATGCATTAGCCCCTTAGAATCCGAAAATTGCAAGTTTGAAATTCCATATCTTCGAATTAAAGCATTTTTCGATGTTGTGAGTGCCCAAACCGGTATTTGCAGGCCATGGCCACCAATTTGGCTATCTCAACTCAAAACTAATGTCAAGGTGGGAGTGTCCCTTTAGTTATTTCCTCTCTGTCTAACCATGCTAACATATTCAAAAGGGCTTACCTAAGCATGAAAGCTATCACAAAGTGTGCATACAAAGCGTGCGGAAAACGATTAACATGCCTGTTGATATCTCAAAATGCAATCGAAACAGCTTCTAATTGGTAATTCTTCTAAGCCACTGGCCAGTTTTACCTGTTTTCAGATGGAATCTACTTTAACATATTAATAAGCTCGTCTGTTCGTGCAAATTTTGGCCGATTATTTGTTGACAAGCCTACCAATATGCTCAAAAATGCAGCTAGGAAACAGCACAGTGGCACATTTTAGCACGGTTTGCTTATAGCGACCTCAACTATCCATAGACGTGCGAGACAAGCATCAGCCTTATGTTTAAAGACGAATACATGGTTTAGGTTATAAGCTAGTGTTAGGAGGTTAGTTGGTAAATTACAACTCTTTCTTCTATATAAAAGGGAAGGCATACAAGTGGTTCGACCAGTTTCCCTTCATTATATCAGTTGATCTTTAATGATGTTCGTAGCAACCCCAGATAAACGTCATATCATTACCCAATACGCAAACTGGCGATAAGGCTTCTCATCGCAACATTGGCTTATTTCATAAGTAAATGTCGCCTCCCTGCTATGATGTACATTCACTGCCCTCGCTTCCATAAACCATAAAAAGATGACAATCACATAGCGTTTACAGTAAATGTTGGAGCACAGGCTGGGCGCAGATAGCGATGTCAGGTGGCATGCACTAAATAATTAATATTACAATAATACATTAACCTTTTACACCAGGGTCGTAGGGTCGGGTTCTGGGCCTAACCTTCACAAAACAGTAAATGCTTTGAATGAACAGAAAAAAAATGAGTAACTATTTTATAAAGACCATTGAAGAGTCACAACCAGTAGACAGAAAGCCAGCGTACCCTCCAGGTAGATATTGGGAATTGGGTCGCAGGCTTTGGAGATGCATGAGGAATTCTTTGCTTCTTCTCAAAGCTGTAAAAAAACGGTAGCATAACCCAACACAATTTCATAATGCTAGCATTATTAGCATAGCATAAACGGAAGCAGACTGAAGCTAACTCGCGGACGGTTGTCTTACATCTGTTAGCTTTCTTCCAGTTCATCTCCCTGAACAAACTTCCTGTCGGAACTTTGCAATGGTGATCACCAGCTTCCGACAAGTCTTGGGAAATTCATAATGCCAAATCATGTAATGCAGTAATTTTGATGCAAGCGAACTTCAGCCGCGCACTTACGTAAAGTTTTCAGGCTTCAGCCCAGCCATGAACTAATACAAACAGCCATGAAGTAATACAAACTTATTACGGCTAATGAAGTTGCATGATGCTTGAATTTTGTTCAATTGATCGTAGATGCAATAATTAATACCGATATTTTCCTTCATAAACGTCTGAGCATGTTTGTAGAAACGTTTCAAAAGTTGGGAGCAAGATCATATGCCGTAATAAAGCTTGCATATTACGTATATTGTATAAACTATAAAATAAACGTCTAAGCATATTTGTAGAAACGTTCCAAAAGTTAGGAGCAAGATCATATGCCGTAATAAAGCTTGCATACTAACTGTATATTGAATAAAATGTAAACGTGTATATGCTACTGATCCACACAATATTGCCCCTTTTAATTAGGTGTTAACACTTTTCAAAGATCAATCTCCAAAAGGTCAATGAATCATTTTCATTAAAGCAGGGTCGTCACTTTTCGAAATCTGTTGTTACGCCTCTAATAACTAATTTCGTTCTTACCATCCAGCATGCCAAAAGCGTTTTTTTTTTTAAGCACCGAAGTTATTGGTAGAGCTCGGACCCTACCAGGCCTTTATCGAAGGATACCAATGAGAGGAAGATTCGAAGTACAAAAGTGGTGTGTAGAATCCCCAAAACTTTCGAGCTGATGTGGAGCACTCCACACTCTACAGTCCTCACCAGTCACGAACCACATACACAGTTGGGTCTACCGTCCTTATGTGGACATCCACTATCCGGTCACACCCAAATGGAATACATTGTCGTTCATAGGCGGCGGAACGAGGAGGCACCGTGCCTCCTTTGATTTTGGCATTTTAACATTGGCCCAATGGGCGTTGCATAGAAAGAATGGGACCAAATGTCGGCAGTGCTCCCCCCCCCCCCTTAATTGAAGGTGCTCCGCCGCCACTGCTGTCGTTTGTCGAGGCACTATCAGACATCGGCACAAAATCATATCAAACACATCACAGGAAACAGTCCATTGATACCAATGCCCATCGGATCACCGGTCGGATGACAGCTGACGAAATCAGCCAGCCAATCACCGTCGCAGATCGGTGCTCCCAGACTGCCGATTGGTGGATGAGTCTATTTCTGTTATGTCTGATATCCTGTCGGGAAAAATTTGACGAATAATGAATACGATTTATTGAATGCATCCGTTCTTAGAAGCTGGTTTGTTGACTTCCAACAAAACGCCGTCTTGACATAGTCTCGACCGATTCATTCAAAATTGTCACTGGATTAGATCTGATGACTTTTTTGAGATAAGCCGATAATTACTTGGGAATCCAGCATACAGCATTACTAGATAAAAAGTATCAGCCTTAGTCAAACATAAGGCTAGAAAACAACTAAAATATGAGTCGTGGAGGATAATACCATTAAATGCATAACTATCAAGCTGAAGCGACAAAACGAGCCATGCTCAGGGCACAAATGATTCATTTGTATCTGTACCTATTCATTTGTGTTGGCATCGATTTATTTCTTGGTATCACAAAAGCGCCCAGAAAACGCCGGAAATGTATCTTGATGAATGATGTATGATTGTAATTTGTATGGAATCTAAAAACTTACCAGAGGCCCATATTATCCTAATTTTTTTGGGCATTTGCGAAGAAAAAATACTAACTCCCAATCGGAACTACCGTCCACAGTGAGTAAATAACATACAAGCCCTGGTCACAACAAGGGCTTACAGGATTCAAGTACAATGTGACGATCACCAAACGTCTCTTTCATATTCAGGTGTAAGCCCACCCTCAATTTGCCATACTGGATACGCCTCCCTGTTCCGGGCTACTGACGGCCAGCCCGTACAGACAATCGGTGAGAAACGTTCCAGCAGATGGGTGAGAAAAGTTCCAGTGGGCAATGTGGACTGGCATCCCTTTCAGAGAAGGGCGATAGGGGCTGGCCTGCACCCTCTATCGAAAGCCGAGCGATAGGTGTTGGCCTGCACACACTGTCCAAAGGCGAGCGATCGGGCTGGCCTGCACCCTCTATTCAAAGCCGAGCGATAGATGTTGGCCTGCACCCTCTATCCAAAGCCGTGCGATAGGTGTTGGCCCGCACCCTCTATCCAAAGCCGAGGGATAGGTGTTGGCCTGCAAGCTCTATCCAAAGCCGAGCGATGGGGCTGGCCTGCACCCTCTATCCAAAGCCGAGCGATCGGGCTGGCCTGCGCCTTCTACCCAAAGCCGAGCGATAGGGGGTTGTTGGCCCACACGTTCTGTTCAAAGACGAACAATGGGACTGGTCCCTGTCCAAAGTCGAGCGATGGGGCTGGCATGCACACTCTGTCCAAAGATAAGCGATGGAGGCTGGGCCGATTCCCCACCCTGAGGCGGGCGATACGGGCTGGTCCGAATACCCAGCCCAAAGACGGGCGATGGGGATGGTCCGACTCCCCCGCACTGAGACGGACGATGAGGACTGGCTGGCCCAAGGCGATAGAGGCTGGCCCCTCCCCGTCTGAAAGTGGACAAAGGGACGGTAGGGCCGGCTGGACTGAGCCAGGCTGAAGGCAAGCGATGGCGATGGCTCATGCTGGCCCGCTACCCCCGTCCATCCGTGAGCCGAAGGCTGACTGGAACTGCCCTAAAGTCCGTCTTACTAGACAGAAAGATCCTCCGTTCCGTCGTCTCCTCCTCAGGGTACTCAAAGCCACCTCCTCCACACCTTAACGCCCTGTCCGGCTCTGAAGTGGTTTCGTTAGACCGAAGGGCCTAACCGAACAAAAAACAAACAAAACCGAAAGATCTTTA